>NC_049207.1:16664945-16934945 GCF_013347855.1 Anguilla anguilla | reverse complement strand
CAGTATATTCCACATTAAAAAGTCTAATTTCAGCCTTCCGATGCAGTAGATACAGATCATTGGGCACAGACACAGCTCAGTGACTACAAGAAGGTGATCTGGGGTTGAACAGCGGACACAAGCAGAAAGTGTCTCTGGCAGCAGACTGCTGACAAGGCATGAAAACCTGAATATATCAGAGATAGGCCAGCACATCACCCCCCTCCGCCCTCGTCCTTCAAACCCCCCATCCCCTCTCTACAGGAGCAAAGGCGCATTTCTCAGGATGCTGAACTTAAGGGCCTACTTTTACCAGTATAGAGCTACAAATAAATGCTAAATAAATAAAGCTTTCATAAACAAACACCACATTGGTCAAGACATGACAGTACAGTATTGAACTTTATCAACATCTGACAGTAATTCAAAAATGAATTTACAACTAACAATACTAGAGTTATATAAAAAAATCTCCATTCCCACATGGGTAACGAAATGGAAGTCCATTACCTATTAATTACCTGCTCCCCACCTATTAATTCTAATTAATAGCAATCAACATTTTTTCTAATGCTTTGTTTGACTGCATTAAGTCCTTAAAATAAACCACACATTTGTACAATTTCCATAGAAATGTAGTTATTTATGAGATAAAAAGTATTCATATACACAACCCTGAACAAACAGCTACTGATAAAGCTAGTTATAGGGGGCTTGTTTTTGGAAAGACACGTTTTTGGATAAAGGAATGAGTCAGGGAAAGGCTGCTCTGTGGGAAAAATTCAGGGAAAAGAAAAGACGATGGCCTGGATTCAATCAACGCTGACTCATAAAAGTTCATGCACCTCTTCTCAGACATTCTTTCATTTTTCTCCGGTTTGGAGGGAAGAGACTGTAAGACCATCCCTTCCTGGCAACATCCTCTATTAACGTGGGAAGGTGTAGACTAGCATGTGCACTCCTGAAATTAATACAGCCAGCAGCAGCAGCAGCAGCAGCAGTTTCTTTTCACTCGCTAGTCCACCAGGTGTGCTGTGCAGCAGTTTTTGTGTGATGCATGTGTACAACTCCCCGTTCTCTTGAGTGACGGCCAGGCTTGCCGGAACTCTCCCAGATTGCTGGCTGGTGCAAAATATCTATTCCGAAGAGAATGCTTCAAGACTTTTTATATGAGTCAAGCCAACACTCATTGTGGGCACCTTCACTTGGGAACTCTGCTTTATGATTCATTTTTAATTTGCGTATGAAATATTGATACATGTGTTGTGTTCTGACCATCATCCAGGTCTCAAAGTTCTTCTGCATTTAGCCAATTCTAAAAATAAACATTTTTATCTTAAAACATTTCCACCTAATCTGTTGTGGAATCTTTGGATTCGCTGCTTGGGAAGCCCTTGCCTACTGTATATTCTGTGATCCAGCACCAAGCTTGGAAAGATTTCCTTATTCAAAAGAGGTGGCTACTGGCAAGGTTCACCACTGCTAAAATACTATACTTCAACTTGGACTAACCTAGATTTCCCAATGAAGTAATATTTGTTTGCTAATGCATAATAGAAAATACAAAAATGATACAGATAATAGTGTCACTTGTATTACATTAAGGAATGACAAACAGTAGAAAATACATGATAATACACTACACACAAAGCCTCTATGGAATGTTTAATTACCCTGCAATTGAAGTAGGTCTCTGCTCATCAATAAAGCCCCTGGGGTCCCAGTTGCACAACCTTTTCCACTCCACGCTTTTTATTTCCATTTATAATGCTTTGTATGTCACTGAGCCTCGGAGTTAATGCATATACTGTGCTACTTAACCCAGTATTGAATTCCTGGGTTAACACATGCGTGCGTCAGTAAGCAGATAGATCTTTGACACCACAGGCCTCAACACTGCAAATACTACACTGATGCCCGGAGGCTCAGAGAAGACTCATTCATCCAAATCACCATGTTCTACGACACAAGCTTAGATGGCCTCATCCATTAATATCACCATGTTCTACTGTAAAAGTCCATTCTGTGGGACAGTCAGAAAGGCAGCTGATCCATTCATCCCTGGGAAACAGAAATGAGTCTCACTCATTCGTATCATCATGTTCCATCACACAGGGGTCTGACTCACTCATCTCCATGTACTCAGGGGCCAGGCCTTCGAAGGGCTCCAGGTCATAGTCAAGGTCCCAGCGTTGGGGAGCTCTGGCCTGCTGGTTATCAGTGTCCTTCGGGCTAGCGCCTCTTTCCTTCAATGTCCTGTACAGTTTCTTCAGCTTCCTACAAAAGGGAACATTCATATTTTTAGAAAGGGGATCACATTAAGGTACTCAATGACAAACAGGTTTCAAGAAAAAATGAGGATGAAAGTTTCTAGTTGTTCACACGCTAGAGTCACATCCAGTACTTTTCCAGTGTAACAGACACTAATATTCTTCTTTCAAAATCCTGGAGGAAAAGGCAAGGCCACACTCAAGAGAGACAAGAGACATAAGGAAACTTTTTTGTCTTGATTTGCCCTTGTATTCCACTTTGAAACCGCATGTGCATTTGTTTATTTTTTGTCCTTGCATTTTGGTAGGGCATTTTGCCCAGAACTGTGTGACACAGATATAAAATGGCATGTACAGTATCTGAGATGACCATTTCCCGGTCTCCAGGAAAACGTCAGTACAGATCCAGGACACAGTTTAACTCCCGCTCTGTTTTTCCCATTGTGGACTGACCTCGGCTGACACTTGAAAGAAGAAATGTTCGGTAATACCCAACAGACTTTCCTGGGAAACCCATTATTGTGCCATATGGTTGTCATTTGTGAAAACCTTATTTTGAGCAGGTTCCTCCGCCTCCTGTCAAGCACAGAGAGGACCTGCTGAGGCAAAGCTCTGAGTTTTTGGGGAGGGCTTGGGATCTCCAATGCATACCTCACAAAAGCTGGTTCGCTCATTGGCACAGAAGAATCAGTGTTAGCTTTGAAGCCTGAAACCAACATGGTAACTCTACAGCTTGTCCCTGTGGCCCAATGCAAACTGACCACCTCCACACATTGACATCTTTAACCTCAGGATCCTCCCACAGGACCTTTTGGAGGCAGACTGTATTATTATCTCCAAACATTATCTCCAAACTTTTTCCCTGGAAAATGTGGTACACCCCATTTCTGGGGATAAGAAACAACTGAAATTCCTTAATAAAAACATGTAATAGGCAATTCTTTTATTTCATTGGGTGGGTGGATTTGAATGTGAGAAAGCCTACCAGAATCCCATGAAGTTGTGCTACATTACTGACCAAATATTCTGATCAAATATACAAAGGCAATCAGAAATTAAATGAAAACCTTTTCAAAATGACAGTCACATCTACAATCATGTCAAAAAAGGACTAAAAGGAAGAGGGAAAAAAACACACTGGACCCCAGAGCCCTCTGTACCCAGCACCTGAAATCCATAGGGGGTGGGGGAGGGGCAGAAAGTGTCACTCAGCGGAACCTCCAGCTAATTCAAAGTGTCACGCGTCAACCTTTACAAGGTTGTGTAGCAACAATGTTTCTGATCACCGCTGTTTTCACACACACAAATACCTGACAGGACATGGCTAGATTGTCAAAGGCTGTGGAGAGAGCGTTTACACAGCTGCATCCGTCACAGTGTCTCTAATGAAAGTCGTAAGTTTAACTTAAGAGTGCTTTTCTATTCTTTTGTAAAAGAAAATCAGGACATCAAAGCTGCTTTTGTTTGCATTCAATATAATATACATGGAAAAAAAAAACAGCAATGCCAGTTTCCAAGTCCTTTAAAGATTCTTCAAAACAAAAGCAGATTCATTTGTATTAAACGTATTATGAGATTGTGAGATAATTCAAAGTCATTCAGGGTTGCATTTCAAAGTGAAAAGTCAAGTAATGACACATGTAAACATTTTATCAATTATATTTGATTAACTGCAATTCTCTTTCACACCATTGTGTGGTAAAGAAACCAAAACAACAATGAAAACTGCCAAATATAAAAACTGCATCAGCGGTCTAGTGAAGTCAATCCGTGTTTCTTAAAAGGGGGCAATGAAGACGAAAGTAGAATGGCCTACAAAGGGCTGCATTTCATTTGATGTTGGCTTCAGAGGCCAAACACATTGGAAGAAATGGGCCGCAAGGCCCATATCCTCACTGCCTATTAATACCTCCAATAAAACAGACTAAATTCAAGCTTGCATTATTTATACTTCAAAGTTCCAGCTCTTTCCCCACCACATTACTTTTTAATTCGTTCCTTTGTATCATAAGTGCTTTCCACCATCCATGTTAAAGCTTGCGTTTAACAGCTGTTGAAAGACATTTGCATAAAAAAAATGTAAAAAAGATACAGGCACATGCACGCATTCGCACACACATAAACAAACATGCTTGGGTACACATAGGCACACACAAACAAACAAGCGCTTTTGCACGCACACACCTGCACACAAATGCTCACATGCACGCTCACATGTACATAAAAATGCAAGGGCACATACACTCATACACAGGTACACACACACACACACACACACACACACGTTAAGATACGCATGACCATGAACATTTGGACACGCTCACACCCATGCACATGCACACACACACACACACACACACGCACACGCACACGCACACGCACACGCACACACACATGCTCACACAAACGCGGTCTATCAAACTCATCAGAAACATATGTTCATGTTTGCCATTGGGGCAAAGGAGTAGGTTTGAGCTCTGACCTGAAGGGTGACACATCTTGTGGTGAGAGAATATTCCAGGAGATGCAGCCTGCTACCCATGTGAGTCTGATTATTCTGGTATGTGATGCATTCCCAAAAACTGGGACTCTAGAGTGAAGGTCTTACTGCCATAAACAGGGATCAATTTCAGTCACTAAAGCGCTACTAAACCCTACCTTTTTATCCCCATTTTTTTCTTGTCCACTTGTTTGTCCTTCACTCAGCAGCCTACTTGCAACTACGTACATCAGCTGTGCGTTCATTACTCCTGAGACCTCCAGCACTTACACAGCAGAGCTGGCACAGGCAGACCTCAACAGCCTGACCATACTAGTGTAATGAGGTACGGAATTACCTAGCTGACTGTAACTCTCTCTCCCTAGGCAACGCTATGGCCAATTACGCAGCACCCTGTTGGACTGCTGGTCACAGTCTGTACAGTCAGGTGCAGGATTCAATTATAGGTCAAGGGGTACATCACTGCACTGAGAACAGATCATTTCAGCTATACTGCGCCCCTGACAGCCAAGGGGTACATCAATGCACTGAGAACAGATGCTTTCAGCTATACTGCACCCCTGACTGCTAAGGGGTGCATCACTGCACTGAGAACAGATGCTTTCAGCTATACGGCGCCACCTGACAGCACCCAACCGCCCCACCTTGTATGTTCTAAATGAAAAGAGGAATGGGTCAGGCCAGAGAGGGGACCGGGGGTCACAAAATGGAGTGAGGGCAGTCAGGTGGCTCATCCTATGAAGGTACTGGATTCTCTGCTGTGAGTGAGGGACCCAAATCCAGACCATAGAATATCTGATCGGTGCCCAGAGGCTCACAGAGCGGCGCATAAATGACTGTAGTGTCACCCAAGGAGGGAGGGCAGCTAGGTTGTCCTCGTCTCATCATGCAGGAATCAAAGATGGAGTCATTGGAGGTCCCCTTTCTGGTAACTTTATAACCTCTAGTTTCCCACAGATGCTAAGTTTGAACAACCAAGTGATCTGCCATTCTGAAGATTGGTAATAGACATAGTTCAAGATTACAGGATTAACTGGAGTGAATCATAGTATGACAGCATGTAAGTAAGGAAGAGAAGGAATAAATCTCAGCTGTGTCTGAAGTCTAAAATGCAGGAGAAGAGTATCTCCAGCAGAAGTATTTTCAGCAATACTACCAAGGAAAATACAGTCTTGTGCAGATTAACTATGCAGATTCATGCACAAGCGCAGGTACCGCCCAGAGTTCCAGAGGCAACAAGCAAACAGGGGAATGGCCACCAGGGTTATTGGATTGGCCTTTGTTATACCTGTCCCTGAAAAGATGCAAATGAATCATTTATGACACATGCTGTTATGGAAACCGCATAAAGTGAAAATGTTATGGTAAACAGCCATTTGTACTGGAACACATGAGCGCCAGCTGTAACCAGAATCACGTTTAACTAGAATCTTTCCAGCAAGAAGAATGTTTACAGGCAACTCAGATGAAAAACGTGGCACGTTTCAACATTTAGCTTGAGCATGCTGAACTGGCTAGAACGGAGTGCTGGTCACATTGATTCCAAAGGGAAGTCTAAGACAGTGGAATGCTGTGTGATTCAGAACACAGAATGCCGACATAAAGTATTCTGAATCACAAACAGAGCTGGAGAGAAAGCTGCTACAGAGACTGTCTTCGGCCTAATGAAATAAAAAAAATATAGCCAGCCATATTGTGTACCTGTATTTAGGCTTATTTATATTCTCAAGCAGAATTATTCATTTTCCATATAATTCTCCCCTGGAATTGTTTTACAGATTTTTAGCCAAGCTAGGTGTTCTTGTGTGTAGGCAAGCTGTTCACAAAGACAAATAACAAAAAAATATCTGAATCGGATCGGTACTGGCTGATACTGAATTTTACTGTACTCGGAACAGATTGGGTGACAAAAAGCCTGGATTGGGACATCACTAGGTTCAAGGGTATTGCTCAACGTGGGACCTGTACCTGAAACCTACAGCCCTGTAGCAGACTGCCTTTTCAGTTCATGAGCAGAGTAGGCAGGATCAGAGAAGACGGGAGGAGTTGTGATAGACCTATAGAAGCTTATAGAAATAGAAGGGGGGGGGGGGGTACTTACGGAATTCCGATCTCAAAAATGTTGTTCTGAATGAGCTGTTTCCCCAGCATGATGATGCTGAGCTGGATGCAGAGCTCGATGAGACAGCCCCCGGGCGCACACTAAAACGGGAGAAGGCACAGGCGGACACACGTGAGAGGGGTCACGGCAGTACAGAGGCGGCCACAAAACGTCAGCGGGAACCTGAAAGGGCCTGACGGGCACGGGGACGTCTCACCTCCTCCATGCGGTAGTCGTTGAAGACGTACACGTAGTCCCCCGGGCGCCCGGCGAACCTGGCAGAACAATCCCAGGAATGTCTGGTGAGGTTTCACTTCCACAGACAGTCCCTTCCCGGCCTGCTTTTGGTTTCTGCTTTGCCGGTTCTGTGGCAGATCTGTGGTTTTCATTTTCTCTACGGGCCTGCCCCGTGTTTATAACCCCGGCCAGGGCCTCTGGCATTCTGTTTACAGCGCCAGAGATTTTCCTCTGGTTTTCTTTATCAGATCTAATCCATCTAATGTTCACACGCAGGGAAAATGGCCGCGGCGCGTTCTCAGCAAAGGGAGCGGACACACGTGGGAATGGCACGGTGATGTGGAAATGTGTTTATGCTTTGCATCAAAGCCTTCAAACATTCAGCAGCGCGCTTCATTCTTCTTCCCGACCTAGCGTGCTTACACTACGTATGCGAGCGGCCCTTTCCCTCCGCGTACACGCCCCCGTACGCTCATCCACACACACACACGCATGCGTTTAACATGCGTGTCTGCGCTGCGTTTTAGCAACATGTTCTCCGCATTTCAGCTTCAAGAAAAGCATGTGTGACCCCATAAATGTCTGAAGCTTTCTCTGTCTGTGTGTGCGAGTGTGTGCGTATGTCTGTGCGTGTGTAAAATGAAAACAGGACAGTATTGTAATATGGCCAGCATTAGCTATGTAATATCTAACATGCAGAGTTAAGTTTGGTGGATTTAAGAAGTGGGTCACTTACTGCTTTTTTATACTATGGAACTTGAACTCAAACCCCTTCTATCTCACAATGCTCAGTATCACCACCTTTTTGCATACTCATGGAGGAAAGGAGAGTAGGCAGCAGCATACCTTCCTTTGAAAAACGCCACATAGAAGATGGGGGCGTACGCGTTCATAAATTTCAGGAGAAAAGCCTTCAGAATCAACCGTTCCTCAAAATCCCTTTCAGTTTTAGGGATCTCTGTAGAAACACAAAGAGAAATGTGATGTTTCTGGGTGGTCCAATCAAGTGTAATGACACCTTTTAGGTTTTAAATTTGTTTAACTTGGCTTTTATCTACATCATCTCTACCTTCCACAAGCTTTTAACTAATTGACCCATCAAAATGTACCCTCCCTCCCTCCCGAAATTCTCTCTCTCTTCACTTTTTACCCATCACCTTCAATTCTCCTCCTCCTCCTCCTCCTCCTCAATTCTTATCATTCTTGGATTGCTAACATTCCATTCCCTTCAAACAGGCAGTAAGCGATTTTTATGTCCACTGACTGCTCTTCTACAATTATACATTCAGTTAGTTATAGAAGTGTCAAATACTGAAATAAAATGTTTTTGTATCTCATAATTGTTCACATGCTAATTGTTTAAACACAGTGACCTGACGAAACAGCAGTATACCCATATAAAGAGAGACTGAAATCAATTCACATCACATTAATAAATCTGTCCGGAAACTGACAAATTTACACAGAAAAAAAAAACCAGCAGAGAAACCAAAACAAAAATGAGCTGTTGAAGGAAGGACTATTTTTTACATTTAGTCTGATGGAAACATTCATTACCACCCACGCCCCCACACAGACACACACAATCCCCCACTCAGCTCCAGCTCCCTAACCCCTTCCAATACCCCCTCCCTCTCTAACCCGTCCCCTCTCGCCACAACCTTTCTGGGTGTAATCTGCTTCCCTGCACTGCCGTAAACCATCCCACGCAGACTGGATGATTATCCACCACACAGTGCCAGTTCCAGCAGGATTACGGAGGCCTGTGTGTTTCGCCGCCGCTCCCAGGACATAACTGTACAGCTGACATGACAGATTATTCCTGCCGCACAATGACGATAGCAATAAAACACAATAATACCGTAATACTGTACACACAAAGTTGATGAATAGCGATACGGCTGCAGGAAAATCAGAGCAGTCAGGGGTCTGCTGAAACCAGTTATGTGATGACATCAGACCTAGATAAGCGCGTGTGGAATTGGGTTAATGCTACACATTTAGTGTTTCACCGCGTTTCGCTACGTTGGTGGTACGCTGCAAGGGTCCAGGCATTGGTGGAAATGAAGAAAAAAGCAGGGTTATGTCTTATTCAGCAGGAAGTAAGAACAAATGTTTCCAAGACCCCCTGGAGGCTTTAATTTATTAAAGTATCTTTTAATGAAACCTCAATGACCGCCAACTGACAGCCGGTTTTGCCTGTGCTTCACAAACGATGAAACATTCATGATTCTCTCAACAGAATGAAATAGGAAGTGAAACCTGAATTTTGGGGAGCAGAAGGAGTAAGAGTTTAATAGGAAGAGAAGTGCTGTCTGGAATGCAAGCTGATTTTTGGAACTTGTTCAGGGAGTGATGAATTGGATGAGAAGTGTTTTTGAAAAGCTGTACAGCTGAATTTAACTGCACACATCACTGTGCTTCCTATGCCAGGTGCGGTTTGTGTCTGCCCACAAACTGCACGTCAGTCTATCTGTGTCAATCCTCGTTTCTTGGCCAGATTTCCCCAGAAAATTTTTTTTTAAATTCATTTTCAGCAGGACTTCCTGGTTAAATAAATTATAACCAAAAATGAATTAAGAATAGGTTCAGCTATTACTGTGCCGAATGCTGGACTAGAACTTCAGACGGCCATAGTTATTGATTATTGATACTGATTGGTCAGACAAGCTCTCAACAGGCAAGTACACACGGGTCTGAATAGTTGGTCAAAAGTCAAACGTGATCAACTTACCAAGTTCGGTGAGCCAGACGGCAATAGCACCATAGATCTCGTCCAAGATCAGGATGACAAGCAGGTTGATGATGACCGCGGTAGCAGTGACCGTCACGCGCACGTTGGACTTGGTCTCCGGGTCAGGGCTCATGGCCATGAGGGCCGAAGTGGTGATCCGGTAGACAATTATGCCAAATACAGCAGAGAACGTCAGGCCGAACTGGGACAAGACAGGAAGAGGAATTGAGAACCTTTTAAAATACAGCAGTTACTTAATTTAAGATCATTAGAAGGGATAAAAGCGACAGAGTTTTAGCAACCAGTAGCATCAGACAGACTGAAACATACTGTATCTAACCATATCTCATCCCATGCTCATGCTGCATCTCATATGGACAAAGTCGCCCAGTGCGGACTACAGTATAAAGGAGGAGAGGAGCGTGGGCCTACCATGAATAAGATGGAGGAGATGTTGATGATGTATCCAGGCAACCTGTCTCTCCATGTCAGTTTCCGGGGTCCTGACTGGAGAGAATGCAAACAGCATTAACACTTATATTAACATCAAAACACACAGGTGAACTGGCTTTTCAGAAGGTATGCTTTTCAGAAATTTTTGAAAGATGGCCATTTTGCAATGAGTACATTAGTTGGGACAGTCAGCTCAGTTTCTTGCCCATAAAACAGAGAGATTGTGCTGCTGTACTTCAGAATCCTTCAAATGCAGAAAGTTACAGTTAGTTGGCATAGGCTCTCTCTCTCTTCAAATTTCCACAGGGAGGAAGGGGTCCTGCAAGTTTCCTGCATTGGTCTCAGCAGAGACTGGAGAACTCCTGCCCTTTGCCACCCTTGAACACCCTTGAGATGTTAATTTTGCATCCTGTGTACTCCTGTCCTGTGTACTCCTGTCCTGTGTGCTATAGAGTCAAATGTTTGCTGAATTTCATTTCTGGACAGGCCAAAGTGGCAATATGGCTGGCATGTAAGAATAAACTGAGGCGTACTGGGGTTACTGATCCTGCAGTAATGTTGAGAAGGATGGTTTTTGCACACCTCAAGATTGAATACTCTCTCTCTTTCTCTCTCTCAATGACTAAGTACATCAACAAGCTAAAGACAACTAAAGACTGTTAGCCTCCTGCTCCTTTCCTTGGTCTAGCACTACCTACAGGTATGTTGACTGTGTGCAACAGGGCCAATGTGCAGCCAGAAATACAGTGCCGGCCAAATCAGGCAGAATAATACAAGTCTGTGCAATGTCAGGAAAAAGCCAACAGCATCTCCCTCACCAACATTTAAAATAAAGGTCTCACCAACCCAATCTTTTCTCCTTTATTCAAAGACAATCTACACAAATCTGCCATGGTGTAAATTCCCTTGTCATTTTTTCACACTTCCACAGTTCTAGCTAATTAGGACAAAGGAATGAAAATGACAACTGGCAGTAACAAGAAGGTGATGACTCAGTTAACATTTGTCCTTGGACTCAGAAGCAAATGCAAGTGTTATTTTGTCTACTTCACAAGCAAGTTACTTTACTCTAGTTACTGCCAAGCTTGCCAAACTGCATGCGAAGAAAAATGTAACTGAACAAGTGCACTGAACCCCCAGGAGTAAAAAAAAAAAAAAAAAAAAAGACAAATGTTGATTGAATTATTGGCTAGAATCATGCTAATAAGGCCTTACAGTCTTCTAGCATTGGTTCCCCACCAGCCAATAGACACAAGGTCTAACAAATCCAGGCACGCTGGCATGAGGCTTGAAACAGAAGCAGGAAGGTGTCAATGGTTATGGCTATTCCAGGGGCTGGTGCCAAACCACCCAGGCCAATTTGGGGTAGTTGGGGTGCCCACATTGAGAACCTCCCAGGACTTGCATCTCATTCCAATAGGGGGGCAACTTGCCCAGCATGCTAGGAGGAGCTAAACAGTGTCATGGTGCATCACATCCAGCTGATGCCAATCACTGCGTGGACGACACTTATTTTTTATAACAATGTTCATAGAGATTATGTGATTATAATACAGCAGACTTGTGGACATTCAGTGAAATGAACCGTCAAGTTTCCTTGTGTATATGTACTGTATGTGTGTACTGTTCAATGATAAATGCATCTTTCCTGTGATATTCAGATGTGACAAGACCACAAACCAGAATACATTTAGCCACTGGCAGGGTGAGGGACCTGTACAGTTACATTAAAAAGGGAAAGAAATAAACCATTAATGGAATTAAATATTTTAAAATGCACACACACACACACGCACACACACACGCATACTTTTCCACTTTCAGAGGAAAAATGAGCAGAGAGCAAAGAAAGGATAGCAGCAGTAAAACTACTTTGCTTATGGGGTGATATACAGTATTTATCTATATTAAGTATTCAGTTATCTAGTTTCTCAGGAAGGTATAATATTTCAAAGAGAGAGAACTCTGAGAACTTCATACTGTATACTTTAAGGTAAAACAGCGGAAGGTCCTGAGACTGCTTTAGCTCTAGCCGGACACTCAAGGCAAAAGGACTTATGAGGACAGGTTTGCATAATCACAGGCCCACTATCCCTCACTGCACTGGGATAAGGCCAGCATAGTGGCCTATAGTACATTTTGAAAGTTTCTTAATAGTCTTAATTTAGAGGGCAACAGCACCACCTAGCAAGCAGATGCAAGGCCATTACTTGCAATGGGGCCCTGAAGAAGAGAAGGACTCTGCACTGTGCTTCTTTATTTAAGTGGCTCGTTTTGATATTCACAGTGAAGGGATCATAGTTGAGGGTTTTAATGGAACATAAATCAATGCATTATTTATTTAGTCCTCGACACATACAGAATATTAAACAAACCTGAAATTCATAGATATTTCCATTCAATCAATCAAATCCAGATAGTTTATAGTACATACAACTTGATATTGTATTATTTTATGCATTGTTCCAATCACAATGTTGAATAAAATAACATGGTCAATATGTAAAAACCATATAATGCATTCCTTTCAACAAAGAAACAGGAAAATGAATATAATACAAAAGATTTGACATTATAAATTATGGTAGGAATTGAACAGTCAAGTGAATGGAGACAACATTTCTGGCCAGGTTGAGCTTTAGAATGGGACAAAGATGTGCATCTATGGCTAAAGACAGCTCCAGGAGGACACATGCGAGGAGCGAACAGGATGTTTCACTTTGATTTCCTCCTACACACATGATCAGCAGCATGCCGCTCATGCCCTGCCATTCTGCAGGATCAGACAACACAAACTGTGAGTCATAAAGTTGTGTGTCTCCATGACTGGGAGTTCTGGACCTCAGCAGTGATACCCTGTCTGTAATGTCAGAGTCTTCCACTGGGCATGCACTATTCGCATGCATAAGAGTGCATGGGGGCATAAGAAAGGATCATTTATCTGATCATTATACATCTGCCATAGGGCTTGAGAAATAAGTCCATTGGAAATATTTTCTGCCAGAGACTCTACTGGAAATAAGATCAGTGCGTTTCCCTTTTACGGCCTCAAATCCAGAATTTATAAAACAGTTTTGCAGATTTTCTATAGTAGACACATATCTCTATTGCATATTATGCAAGAAATTCCTATTGAATCCAATGTGCATGGTAAGAACTCATTGATAACACATAACAACATAATTATGAAATCCCTGAAGGAAATCCCTTCAGGCAGTCAATGTTCTTTCCATTGAGGCCATGGAGCTTCATGGAGTTTTAACAATGGGTTGTAGATGGAATTCAGGAATAGCGCTAATGCATTTACAAGTGCTACAGGGCTATAGTTTCCTTTAAAGACAAGCTACACACAATGTCAATAAAAAGGCCAGTACCACACTAATGGCCCAGAATGCATAGCTCCTCATATTGCTTCATTTTGTTGTGTCCATCACTAGTAGTGCAGAGTGAATTTAAGTCTTGCCAAATGTCTTTCACACCTGGATTCCGATGCACAGGGACCTGACCTTGGTTTAACTGCCTCACTCAACTAAAACAATTGGATGGTGAGTTGTAAAATGAGTTGTAAAACTTCTCGCCTCAGTCAGAAGAAAGTTGCTCAGGCACACAGTGCTAGGGCCTTCTGCTGTTTTCCAATGAGCGCTGAAACCAGTAGCTGATGAATTTACATCACAGCACTTCTGATCCATGTTAGGAAATGGACCGGACAATAACTAAACAATAATGCTGAGCACCGGATGAACTGTAGTCTATATTGCTCTTATGGGAACAACACTCTCTCTCTCTCTCTCTGCACATACACACAAACACAACAAAAGGTATATTATTAATAGGGCACAGACATAATAGCAGCACATCTGGGCTTCAGTATAAGCATGCTGTAAATGCTGAGTGTAAATGTGACAGCGACTGCCCCAAGTATAGAAAGGAGCGTGGATGCAGTTCAGAGGATTAACGCTGCCCAATTCTACAGCAATCGCTTCTCTCTAACAGGCGTGTTAAGACTGCAGTGAGAGAGACAATCCCCCTAAGCACACCTCCACAAAGACACCTGTCACTCAAACTTAGCGGCACCAGGCTTCCCTGCTAACAAACAGATACCCATAGTAACCTCACTGTGTATGTGCACACGCATGCGTGTGTGTACTTTCTGAAGAATGACTCGGCCATGAAAAGTAAATTCTAAAACAAAAACTTTTAACAGACTCTCAAGGTACACACTATAAATAGGTTCACATTTAGAGGGTGCCTCAGCAGAACCAATCCCTCAACAAAGGCAAGACCTAACTCATGTACCTCTAATGTACCGCTAAAACAAATGCTGTCCTATTTGAGTTTTCTATTCTGGACGAGATAATGATTTCAGACCCTGAAAAAGACAGAGAGAGAGAGAGAGAAAAAAAACTGATAGCCTCTCAGGTCCTACATCCCAGTTCTTGATCATAGGCACTACAGGGCACATTCTCCCTTAAAATAAGTGTCCTCACTCCACCTCCGGAGAACGAGATGGAGTTTGCACCGGTCCTGCCGGGATCGGTCCAATCAGCCCCCTCGCAGTGCGTCACCTCCCCGGGCACGCTAAGCCCTTTGGGAAATTACTGGCGGGATAACCAGCGCGGGGGATTTCCTCCCAGCCATATGCCGCTCCGCGGGTCATAAGAGACTGCGCTGTGATTGACGTCACCCCGATCCCCCCCCCCATCACTTTGCGGCTCCCGCGTACGCCGGGGTGCGGGGGGGGGGAGGGGCGAAGGGGAACGGGATCGGAAAGAGCTGGGAAGCCCACGCTGTCCCGCAGCGTGCCACATGTTGCGGTGACATCACCCCCCGCTGGCTTCCCAAAGCCTCCACTGTAATGCAATGAAAAAGGATGCAATCAACTAGAGAGCCATGGCAACAGATTGTGTTGGGGGGGTGGGTACAGTTGTGCACGCATTTCATGAAACCTTCATAAAGGCACGATTACACTTGGAACAGTTAAGACAACTATAACCATGAAAACCTTTTTAATATCTCTCCAGTTCAAATAAATGTGGTCACATTACAACTATAACTAATTGCCACAGACAATAGCAATGGATATTATGGGAATTGCTTTTTTTTAGATTAAGTTCCAGCTAACCAAATCACAGCAGTGTACAACATGAGACAATGAGAAAATACTAGAGGAAATATTTCAGACAAAAATGAACAGCGCAGAGCTTGTTAGCTCATACTGTGTCTTGCTAGCTAATGGCATATTGAAGTCGTAGGTGGTCGCATGCTAGCTGGCTATCAAGTCAGCAGGTACAACAGGAGTATGTCCTCTTTATCATTCTCTCTACCCTCACTGCTTACATACATTCATGAGACAGAATGCACAAAAAAGTAGTTGATTGACAGGTGCGTTAGACAATAAATTATCAGGTGTGGCCATATAAATATTGTTCCCAGTGTGGTTGGGGTTTCACAGAATTGTATGTGTTACATTTGGGCAGACATCCTAGAAAAAAAATCAACCCTGCAGAACAGCTTAGCGAACAAAAATGAAAGCAGTTATAATAAAAAAAGCACAGGCAGCCATTTGCATGTTTACCAGGCATTACAGAACAACCAGGGGTGCTGAACTGACATTTATACACGTTCACAGGACACAGACCTTTGGAGGTTTTTTTTCCAGGAGGACACCACCCTGTTTCCGCCCCGCCCACCCCACCCCACCCCCAGCCCTGTAACTGGACCCATGAATAAAGGAGGCCTTTTCATGGACGGGCGTGGAAGCTGATAAGCTGCTGTGAGCTCCATCTGACACACATTTTAATCCTCCACACATACCCGTGCACTCATCTCCATCCCATACAATTTAGGGCCGGGTCACGAAATCAGGACCTTCAGACAAACCTCAACACCACCGGGAAAAAAAAAAAAAAAATGCCGTAGGACAATAAGAAATAAATAGCAACAGAACATGTCACCATCCTGGCAAGATAACTCATTTAGGTCAACAAAAAAAAAACACTGTGCCTAAACAGGTCTTCCCTTTCATTCGAACAGTCGAGGGTTGCTTAGGGCAGAGCTGCCAAGCACTTTCCTCTAGAGTGTCCCGCAGTTACAAGCAGGGACAGGCAAGCCAGAGAATGAAAACATGCAGCATAAAACCGCCCGTACGCTAACTGATTATTACCACGTCAAATGAAACCACTCCCAAATCACAATTTGGGAGTACGTGCGCGGAGCACGTACTCCCAACAGACACTCCTTATTACTAAATGGCTCTTGCCTGGCTTTTCACTTGCGGCATTAATGAGCATTACATTACATTACATTACATTATAGGCAGTTAGCAGACGCTCTTATCCAGAGCGACTTACACAACTTTTACATAGCACTTTACATTGTATCCATTTATACAGCTGGATATATACTGAAGCAATGCAGGTTAAGTACCTTGCTCAAGGGTACAACGGCAGTGTCCTTACTCGGGAATCGAACCTACGACCTTTCGGTTACAAGCGCAGTTCCTTACCCACTGTGCCACACTCCGTCCTTCATTAGCTTCAGTCCTGCCCCCCCACCCCCCAGCCACCCCCCCACCCACTGCCATTAATGCATTTGAAATGTAAAGCATATGCGATGAAGCAGGTAAAATTCCAGAGTAGTCTCTGCCTGTCGGTGTGTGGAAATTAGACAAATGGGGAAATGGGGAGGGGGGGCAAGTGTGCGCGTTAGCTCGGCTGCAGAGAGGGGACGCCAGCGCGAAATAAATTCAGCAAACGCGTGCGAAATACACACTCGCGATTTTGAATAGCACTTATAAACTCCCTCTCAGCGACCCCATCTCAGTCATAACAAAGACAAGGAGAGAGGGAGCCCTTCATGTTTTCATTATTTAAAGACACCGTTAAATGGATTGTTAGATGGGCAACCTGAAATTATTTAACATGTAATTGGTATTATTTCAGCTCACATGTTGAAGAGCAGCTGAACAGAATTAGGCCAATTTGACCTTCTTGCCTTCCACAGCTATAACCAGCCTCTCTGTCAACCTATAACCTAAGAAAGTCAAAACATTGAACCCATTCCAGTTAAACTTTGTCACAGATGTGCTTGCCACCACAAAATAGAAACAATAAAGTTGAGTGAATAAAGCTGTCAGAATGAAATGTCTACCTGCTTACACTGCGCTCAAAAGATAAATAACAATGACCTCACTGTTGAGCACTGAGTGTTATAGGGCTCCCTGTTAATGCTCTGTGAGGCTATACAGTTACTGCAAGTTAGTGGTTTGGTTTGACCTTCCCCAGTCCTGGAGTCTGGCTCCCTCTGGTGGTGAGCCCCAACATGGGCCTGTTGCTCTCAAAGGGGGAAAGGTAACACTATGTAAGAACAAATCTCCACATTCCCTCAGTCAGAGGGCTTGTGAGAAATGGAGTATAATGTTTGGCCATGAATGTACACTGTGGGGACACAGCTCAGCGCTGACAGCTTGATCCCCAGATCACAGCACAATGCACAGGGCTAATGGCACTACTTCCATTGCGATAAAAAGGAACATATCAAAGAAACGTCAGTGAAATCATTTACAATTTCATCTCTGAATGCACCAAGAATTCACAACTCCTCTGCACAAAGAGGGTCCTTGGCACAATGTGGTACATTTATGTAATTTAATCCAAGGGTCAGAAAAGCTTCCGGGTGTTTGGTAGCTTGAGGTCAAAGGCTGTCAGAGGTATGAGTAACTGCAACTCAGATACCAAAAGCATTACTCTGTATATACACATTATTCCTGCAGTTCCCTATTAGAACATTAAAATCTGACATAAATCTTCTGGTATAGCCAGATGGCATTTACAGTTACACAACAACTCTCATCTTGTATTGCATCAAGACAATTAGAATAAAGACCAACGGACCCTTATGCTTGAAGAACCCACAGTCCAGCAGTGCCCTACACATATTATAACATCTATCCTGGTGCAGGGCCCACAGAGATTCTATGGCTGATTGTCTAGTTGGGGCAAACAGCTGCTGCACATCAGGCGAAAGAGGACCGTCTGGGACAGGAGAGGCTTCCAAAAAAGGCCATACTTTTTAGGGCAGCAGACCTCGGGTGGATATTCAATTCACAGCTCTCCCAAGCGGACTGCACTCATGTGAATGGCAAGGATAGATTTATGAGAAGCCACAGGGAGGGAAGGAAACGGGGCCCAAATCTCATTTTTAAGATATCGCTCCTCTACAGCACGGGATATCAGACTCCCTCTTCTGCTCCAATTACGAATGCAGCTTTTGTCCCGACCACAACTGCACTCCCATAATTCTATTTTTCTTAATTAGGTCATTTTAATGATTATTGATTTATAATTAATGTCAAATATATGTACATGCCATTAAGAATTATGCCTCACACTAACATCCCAGGGCTTTTAGTCAGATGAACCAATGTCTGTTTTCTGTAATGTGCTGTATGACATATAAGAGGTTACATGGGGCTGCTAGGTGGCTCATCCTGACTGCAGGTTCATCTGTTGAGAAGTGTCTTCCTCCACCTCATAGCCCCTCTTTTGAAATGTGGTCTGATAAGAAGTGGTGGCTGACATGACCAGTTTCTGAGGAGAGCATATGCTTGTCTGCAGCCTCCCCAATCAACAGCTGAGGTCACATTGCACACTCTGTTACATTTCTTAACTGATACAATTATACGCTAGCAGGTTACATCAGAGGGGTTCTAACCGCATAAAATGTGGGCCAATTTGAGGAAAATAAAAAGTTTAAAGACAAAACAAATGGTAATGAGCTAAACCTGCAGCATGTTAAATAAGTTTAAGAACAAAATTATACTTCAACACATTTTCAATTACCTTAAATTGATAAAGATCTAAATATAACATACACAGAGGGTTTCAGAACATCTGTTCTGCAGCAGCCACTCTGACCATGCAGAAAGCTTTTAATTGCATCACCATTGATTTGAATCGTTCCCATCATGCAGTTGGGCACTGCTGGAGAGCAGACTGTTTGGCACATAGATATCCCAGTGGTGAGCATGCTGAATGTATCATTACTAAATGAAGGACACAGCACAAACGTATGCTTATGCCCAGACCTGTTTATAATCCCTGATTACCAGCAGACAGTGGAAGAGACCCAGGGAAGGTAAGCCGCTTTGTATGCTCGCAGAAAGATAGCCACAAAACAGACAACACGGTTGGACGTCCACACCCAAGGTCCTTTCTTACAGCACACAAAATGCAATTATTCCCCACGATGGGCAGCTCACATTCGCTGTCCTCAGATTAACCAGTTCGGGAGAGATTGATAGGGAAAGATGGTAAAACCCAAGGCAGTGAGGGTCTGAGGAGCTTGTCTAACAGCTATCTTCCACCTCAGAGCCGGACTCTAGCAAGTTTGCACTATCGCACATTAGCCGTCTTGTCCTCAGTGTCATGTCCCAGCATGCATTGGGGAATATAGCCTGCTGTAGATGAGACAAAAGTATGGTAAACACGGAATCTGTGAAATCACTCCATTGCTGGGTTTTCCTGTATAGGGCTGCCACAAGATACAATTATACAAATATAGGCAGTTGTACTGGGAAGAATGTAGATTGGACTATAATTACAGGAGTCCAGCCTCAAACATACTGTATGTTCTGAAAATCATCATTTGAGACTGAATAACATTCATTCTTTTGTCAGAAAAATTATCTGAAACACCACACAAAAGCAATCATTCACTGTGAACAAGAAGCAGGCAGCTGTACTACTGTGGATTTGCGGCAAGTTGTTTTTATAATCTGCTGTGTATTAATTTCTTTTGACAGCAACCATCTGTGATCGGCACATTGAACAGACACAGCCAGTTAAATATCAGATATGTACGATTTTGAAAATCAGGTACAAGAATGCAAAAAAAGTGATTTTCTCGGAGGTAGAAATGCACAATCAAGTAATTTCACTCCATTCATGAGGACGGAATCCACAGGTTCCAGAAGGCTACTGTGTATGCACTTGCAGAGGTATAAACAATCTAATGCCATTATCCTCATATGCGCTGGCCAGCTTTCTTCTTCTAAGAAGATTAGTGTGTAAGAATGGCTGTGCAGCGCTACGTGCGAAACCTCTTCCCGTTTATACAGTCACTGCAGGAGGCAACTGAACTTGCCGCTTCAGTTGAGCTCAGATATACAACAGCATGAGCCACATGGCCAGCAGCACTCCTTAAATCATTAGTAATGAATTTAGGTAGGAGATCCCTATATCTTTTTAAGTATGCCTGTTTATCAAAAAAGGGTAAAACAATGTATGCATGAAAACTACAGAGCTAGCAAAGCTTTTTTTCACATTACAGTACGAGTACGTAATTTGCATCTGAATGCACCATTTATAACTGCCACTCATAGGGGGGTAATTGAAGTCCACTTCCTGCTGGTGAAGGAACATTCACAGAGCATTCACAGAGTGCAGGCTGGGTTTGTGAGAACCCTCAACACTAGAGCAGCACCGAGGCACTAGCACTACTAAGAGCACTACTCTACCCCTCGCCACGAAGCAGCTGTGGAGACAGGGACTGCGACGCGATGCCGCAGCTGGCCTGTAGCAGAGAGCACCTGGCCTCAGTCAGAGAAAGGGAACCTGGGGCCAGCCTGAGGGAGCCTAAGTAATCCATACGCAAAGCAGAACAAAGCAGAAGGGCAGGGTCAAAGAGAGCTCCGTTTACCAGAATCGCTACACCCACGGCAGAACGTAATCTCTGTCTCCATTTGTCCTTGCCGGGCTCCACCCTCTCCTCCACAACTCTGTCATGCTGCAAGACACACAGGAGTCTGGTCACACGCGCTACAGGCTCTCACTGCGACACAGCACGGCCAGGCGCAGGCCCTAGCTGCCCCCGCGGCTCTGGCTTCGTGATTGGCTGGTTCACGCCTCTGCGCTACAGGTCATCTGCCAAAGCCTTCCATCTCTATGGCACGGACTGTTGCGTTGCCATGGTGAGAAAACCCAGTTAATGAATTGAAAAAAAGAACACAAAAACAGCGTCCTTCTCAGAATGAGGCCGGTCTTTTTTGAGAGAGGGGTTGAAATCTCCGCAAGGGCACTGGACGTGTTGATGATTTGGCACCGTGTTTCGCTCCTGCACTACGTTCTCCATCCAAGCCCTGCGGCGTATGCAAAAACTGGAACCTTCCCCCAGAGAGCAGCTCAAACAGAGCACAGTCAATGCCATCTCCAAATATGTAGCACCAGCTGCTTCTAGAAAGAGCAAGGCATGATGGGAAGGCTTTTCCACCAGGCTTCCCTGTCCTTGGCATCAAGTCCTTGCCTCTGAGCTATGCCTTTCCACGGCACACAGCTTACAAGAACGACAGGAAAAACCCTTTATGGAACATTAACAAAGTTAGTATGCATCTACACTGTATATGCAGACTCTGAGCAGAGTGGCCACATTCATGTGAACACATCATATAAGCTTTTAAAGATAAACCCATTAGATAAGTCTATACACAGGCATAAAGAAAATTAGCTAATATTTTCGATTTATTGAGTGCATATTTCATAGCCTCTCTCACGCAGAACTCTCTTGAGCGGTGTGTCTGATTAAGACCATTCACCAGTCCCTCAATACATTTTTGTGATTACAATTTGTCCTGCTACAACAGGGATATCCAACCCTGGTCCCGGAGTTACTGGATAAGACTTTTTCCACATCAAATCCAGCTATCAATTTAGACCCAAGGAACTAGATGAGATGAGCCAACTATGCAATCAGCTTCTTTAATTTAAAAACGGCGAGAAAGAATGGAAATGAACAGGCCCTGTGGCTCTTCTGGTCTCCGTGCTGCAGCCTATCAGATTAAGCCAAGTCGTCCTCACCGCGGCCTTCTGCCGTTTACTCCTCCTCTGCCTCTTCTGAAGGAGGGTGGACTCGTACTGCGGTCGGGGGTGCTCCTAAAGACCAAAACATAAAGACCTAATTACATTTACATTCTCTCAATTTCCCTGGCCAAGCAGTGCTGTTCTGAGGTCAAGAAAAAGCTTTTCGGAGGAGCAAAATCAGTCTACAAGCTGCTAGTTCCAGAAACTAAGTGCTGAAAACCAAAACTCCAAACCTTCACTCGATCCTTTAGAAGATGGCAATTATTAAAAGGGAAAATAAAACAAAGCAAAAAAATAAGAAAACAGGAAAAAAAAAATCATTTTTACTTTTAGTTTGGAAATTTCCCTAAAAGGAAAGAAAGTAAAAGGCCTCCGCTTAACCTATTTAGGCTGCTATAAAAAGGTACAAGGCAGCCACATTTGCATTTTCTCCCTCCTGTTCAGTTCAAGGACGTGTGACCAAAGCAGAACGGCTCAAAACCAGAATGATATCAGTGCCCTTGTTCACCAGCTAGTGCTCATACATTTTAACACATAAATCTCATCAGTGATACCAAGCATACCACCTAGGTCTTTCATGTGTTGGTGTAAAGATGTTGCACAGTATCTGCCAACTTTCTGTGTATTTCCATTGACCACAACAACCTGAGGCCTTAATCTTTTGACCCAACAGCCTGACCTCTCAGGGCAACACGATGGGAGGTCCCAGGCCACAGCCTCACACTGACTCACCTCCTCTTCCTCCAAGGCCATCAGGTCCCAGCTGTGGTTCAGACTGATCTGCCTGCGTTTCCAGTGCTCCATAAACATGGCGGCTAGAGGGAGGGACACAGCTTCTATCAGAGAGTGACAAACTGTAGCACAGCAAGGGTCTGCCACTACCCTACTGCTGGAGGGAAATTACCCAGAATTCTACTCTACTCAAACCAGCCCCATGGCATGGGCATCTACACCATGTATTCTACTGGCTCCTTGGATGAGACACCAGAGACATCAGAGGAATCAAATTGGACTGGGTTGGACCAGGACCAGGGCTAGGCAGCAATGACATCACTGTAATCCAATTCAGTGTTACACACAAAGGGTGACTTAACCGGAACCCAAAAGGGTATTGTGTAAATCTCTGCCAACCGACCAGAGATTAGCCAATTGATACCACAGTGCTGATACTATTGGCTAATATTAATCTCCTCATTAATTCGGTCAATGCAAGACCGGGGTTAATAATAATCATGAAGTAACTGAGTACTAGAGTACTGGTGCTGCACCCACATAATTTTGATAGCAGTAAAGCTGATTCCCAATCTTGCTGACGGCTTTAAGCCTGGATGATGACATTATGTCGGCCACCTGTCTTGAAGATGTGAAAGCAACCGTGATGCCTGGTAAACTGAATATTTGTATCATGTTTTGGACATCCGAAAATGAAGCATAAAAGCAGTATCATCAGGGCAATAAAGAAGCAGTTGCTGATCAGCCTTCTATCTGATACACATGAATATTAACAATAGTATGATTCAAACATACTAAACAGAAGAATATACTGCAGTAAAGCTGTGCACTGCATTGCACAGAATCTGAAATGCATGTCAAAAACGAAAAACAAAAGCAATCTTAACACCAACATAAGAACAATTTGGTGATAACAGACAATTCAGCCCATCTAGGTTCACCCAGCACTGCATCAAACCTAAACTTTAACACCCAACGGTCTCTGTCTGCACTTCATGGCCTGGCAAGCTGTTCCACACACAAAGATTTTGGCGCCAATCTAAAATAGGAACTTTCCAATGTATAGTGCCACGTGCTATCGTGCTAAGTGCTATCGTGCTATGCAAAAAAAAAAAAAAAAATTAATGAAGTCGTATCCCACCCCAGAGGGACATGAAGACAGCGAAGAAGACAGTGGCGGGGTTGTCGAAGAGGTGGCTGGCGCGGCTGGTGTCACAGGCGGTGCTCAGATGCCAGTAGTCACAGGCGCCATCGCAGAGAGGACACATGGTGAAGTTTTGCCGCCTGTCACACATCTCCATGCTGAGAGACCAAGCACACACACGCACTGAAGTCTAACAGCATATGCTCTCAGCACCAGAGACAGTCCATAGTTCACAGCCCTAGTCCATAGATTGACCCCATAACCCTTAAAGCAGGGGGAGATGAACAAGACCATATTTTTGACCAAAGCTGATAACAGTGTAGGTGGATTTTTCATTTGGTATGAACTGGGATCAGTGTGCTGGTTAATTCTGAGTCCATCTATCTTTTTGCCCTGCTTAAATTTTATTACCATTAACTATGAAAACATGGCCTTATCATTATGGGAAAGAAAACATCTCTACAAACACATAGAAAATTATTTATCAGTCTCTCCCCCATAGTATGCCCCACAAGGTAGAACAGTGTTTGTATTTAAAAAATTGCATATTGGATATAAATTCTACAGTTTTATGTAAAATGTATAATACTCTGAACCTATTGCAATCTGAATGTACTGTGAAACACCTTTGAATCTGACACCAAAGAGCCACTGACCTTGAGATCAGTGGTTGGAGCGAGTTAGCTAACTATCATAACACTTCATATTCCCAGTGAACATCTAAAGCCGCCAGATATCCACAATGTACAAGAGCAGAAGTCAGCAGAGCAGGAATGACCTAATCGGGGGTTTATCTACCAGTTTTAAGAATGTGAGATGCGGAAAAAAATGAGAAAAAAGTAAATAAAAAGAAGAGACACACAAACTTTTAATTGCAACTAATAATTTCCAATAAAGTTACCAGTTGCTTATTGGGTGTTTAAAAGCACTGTATTCCTGTCTCAGCGACACAAACGGTTTCAACTTTCGACTTAGTTACATCAGCAATCATCAGCTTTCTCTGTTGTAACCAGAGAATTAAATCATAGGCAAGCACATAAATAATATGAACAATTATGGGAATAGCATACAGCACACTCAACCATTTACACAGCTTGTTGAATGCTTGTGACAGTGTGATACTTAACCCTTTAAGGTGTGAGATCACAAATATGTGTTTAGAATGTTTTTAACTGAACATTCTAATGCTGATATAACAGCCATTACTGGTAATTGAAAGCAATGTGGTTCTTTAACACTGAACTTGTGAAACAACATTTTAAAAAATCTACTCGTCAAAGGGTTAATCAACATAAATATTTTGTGTGCACTAATGTGGCTGTGATTTGCACACAGTAATGAAGCAAATTTCCCCAGCAAGCTGTTCCACTGAGGTCATATACAGTACAAACATTTATCTGGAATGCAAGATTAATTTGTGTGAAATAAATACCGCAGATACCTCTGAAACGTGTCTTACTTGTTACCCTTTCCCCTTGCCTGTCTCACACCTACACTTGTACAGGCTCCATGTCTCCATTAGAACAGCAGGTACCTGGGCACATTGGTTTCCATGGTGGCGTAGCCGTAGAACAAGACAATGACGCCCACTATGGAGGCTGGGATGAGCAATTGCGTGTAGACACCCAGCCAGGCAAAGTAAAGGCCAATCTTCTCCCCAAAGTACTTCCTGAAACCCAAGAGACCCACGTGTCACAAAACAGTTTAGCTAACACTGTGAGGGTTCATTTCTCTCTCTCTCTCTCTTGCTCTCATTTTTTTCATTTTATGGCCCCCCAAATAAGGGGACTACTATAATATAAAATTCTAAGATTAATTTGTAGCTGCTGGATAAGCAAAGAAACTGTATGGACTGGTTTTGGTGCCGTTCCCAATTGCCCCCATTGCTAGTAGACCATTCCCCGCCCCCTCCTCCACACACCCACCTATTCTGAAGGTGCCCCCATGATCCTATCCTTCGAGGATTTATCCCTTAATAATAAAAGGCACCACGTGGATAATTTGACTCTGCAGCGGCAGTGATTACATGGTTAACACAGATCTTCTTTCACGCTACCTTATGAGATCGACAGGCTGGTACTTGTAAAAGGCTCTGTATCTCGCCCATTCGTCATGCAGGAGCTGGAGAGGCAGAGAAGAAGCATTAAGAACCGATCTGGGAAAAAGAATAAATGTGGCTATTACCAGAAACTAGGTTACTGTGCAAGTGGTCTCCAAGTCTTCTGCAAAAGTCTAGCCTTAAAATAAACACATATTTTTTTTACCCGTAGAAATAGAAAAAATAGAGAAAATGACAAGAAGAGAGAGATGTGCAGAGGTAGAGCTAGAGGAAGAGCTCTCACCTGTCTGTCATTCCTCTGCTCCTCTTCACCAGTAGTGTTAAAGTCACCCTGTGGGAAGAGGGCAGGGGCTCATTTTCAATATAGCCTATCATAGCCAGTCAATATAGCAGAGCATCATCTAAGAAAACACTAGAAGGCTTTTTCTTTCCCTGTGCAAAATGAAAATTGAAACCTATCATCTCCAGTCCAACTCACATCATGCAGGGGGAAGGCACAGTCGTAGACACCTTTAGCTATTAACGTGATTATACCTGAAAAAGAGGAAGACGGAAGTAAGTCTTCCGAACAGAAACTTCAAAAGAGGTGATTCTCTCACTCTCCGCCACTCAAGTGTGCACTGAGCCCACCGGAGTCAAAACCTGCAGCTCCTCAAGAAACGTATATGGAACACAGGTTTTAATGGAAGCAATTAATCGGTCCCTCTAAGGGGCAGCTTTCACACTTGAGCGATTAACCTGCAATAATGAAGACGACTTAGAACAGCGGCTGAGGGGACATCGGTCCCAACGGGTCCCGCATAAATTTGAGACGAGGCCTGGAACTCAGCGACCCATTTTAATCTGCAAGGGTGGGACAGCCCATCCACCTTCACACCGGGATAGATTAGCTCGATTTGACCGAGAACCAGTCCTAGCTCACTTTACAGATTGCTGCTCCTAGAAAGAAATGGCTATGTCCCAAGGTGAGGTTAGGGCATACCCGTGGTTTGGCAAGTCCGTGTGCAGGAGGTGCGTCTCAGTATCTCGTACACCTGGGCAAAGGGGGGGAAAACACAAGAAATCAGGTTCTTAGAAAGGAATCTGGCAGAACTCTCTCATTAACAGAGCAGGCAAGAACTTCATAAAAAACTGCAGGATAACTGGCTACAGTACTTAACCTATAGCAGCCTGTTAAATAATGACTTACTAATTAGAAACCTGAAAGAAAATAGCCAAGAGGGGTTGTGATTTCCAATAGCACAGAGGTGCACAACAAGAGCTAATCCGTTTCATGATTTTGTGCCAGCTTCTGCTCTTAATTATTTAGTTCACTTAATCACATCTTTATCTTAGATTTGTAAAAGCACCCGCTACAGCTGCATAGTGCAAGTGTATTCTAAGGATTTTACTGTGCTCAAGTACAAGAGTGAACCAGCATAGTTTATAGAGCTATCAGAATAGAGCTATCAGAATAACTAAAACTAAGTATAATGGTTGGAACAAAACCCAGTATGCAGACCGCCCCTCCAGGACCGGAGTTATGCACCTCTGCTACCCAACACTATCGTATTTATAGCACACAGACCTTTCGTGCAGTTTGAATGAGAGTAGTTCTTAATATTCATCAACTGCTCCCTGTAAAGTGTTCATTACCACCTCATTGTTGCCTTAGTTCTAAACAAATACATGAATCACAAAACAAGAAGGCCAATCAGTGAATCAACCAATCAATCAGCCATTCACGCTGATTAAGGCTGCATGTAGATCAGGCAATTAAAAAATTATTTTTATTTCGGATTGTTGTTTTTTGCAAAGACTCATGTATCTCACTACAGAGTGACTTACTATTCGACTGCGTGTTGCGTTGTCAAAGAAAGTGTCTTTCTGCTGTATGTTGTACCTACAACAAATGAGAACGAGAGCTGAGCTGTGGAATTCAGTCTTCATTGCAGTGTTCCTAACAAGCAATTATTCTCATTAATTAGTTCAGAAATGCCTCACATATAAAAGTCAATCCGAAGTATCATTACTGTAACCTGAAGAATCGGATTTGTCAAAAAATCTAAAGCAGCACACACAATGTTATTGCCAATTGATTTCATTAAAAGACGCAAAATATTAATGTTGAGGAAAATATCTTTAAGTTATGAAAGAGTGTTTTAATCAGACAGCACTTTGATATTTCTAGTTTGTCTAGCGGATTTGTTGACAGCAGCAACAATACTCAAATCAGAAACAAAGGAAGCACTCACAGGTGTAATTTGTCCCGAGAGAAGGAGTGGGAGATGTACTTCGTGCGGCTGTTGCTGTTTAGGTGTGGCACTTTGGGCTGGAAAGGCTGGTTGATTTTGCGCCACAGTGCACTCATTGCACCTGAAAACCCCTTCTCCTCCTTCAGCTCATAACTCTGAAGGAACCATACCAACAGTGAACAGACTTGCAAAATCAATCAAAATTAGGGTGATTCATCTCTTGAATCACCCAATCAATCAATATTCATAGTGAGCTCCACAACGTGTGTAATCAAACAATTCACATGTGGATAAAGTGCGAATTCACAGCTTTTATTAAAGGGTATTTTTATTTATTTTGGTTTCACCATGTAGAAATTGCAGCACTTTTTATATATAGTCCCCCCATTTCAGGGCACCATTTTGGAACAAATGACTTCACAGGTGTTTATGATTAGTCAGGTGTGTTCAATTTCTCCCTTAATGCAGGTATAAGATAGCTTTCAGTATCAAGTCTTGATTCTAGGCTCTGGATTCTGTTATTGGCATTTGTCAACCAGAGTTGCCAATGAAAGTCAATGAAGCTGTAATGAGACTGAGAAATCAGGGAAAAAAAACAGTCAGAGACACTTGTCAAACCTTAGGAACACCACTAAGCAGAGGGAGAGCACTGGTGAGCTCAGTAATCACAAAGGGCCTGGTAGGCCAAGGAAGACCACTACAGTTGATGAAAGAAGAATTCTCACCATAATAAAAAAAAAAAAAAACCAAACATCTCCAACAGATCAGGAGCACTCTTTGGGAGGCAGACGTGAATGTGTCAATGACTGCCCTCCACAGAAGGCTTCACAAACAGAACTACTGAGGCTACACTGCAAGATGCAAACCACTAGTTAGCCGCAAAAACAGGATGGCCAGGTTACAGTTTGCTAAGAAGTTCTGGAAAAATGTCTTTTGGATAGATGAGAGTCGACCAAGATTTATTTGTATCAGAGTGATGGCAAGAGCAAAGTGTGGAGGCCAAAAGGAACTTCCCAAGATCCAACGCACCCCTTCTCATATGTGAAATGTGGTAGTGGGGGTGTTATGGTTTGGGCATGTACAGCTGCCACAGGCACTTGCTCGCTTGAATTCAATGATGATGTAACTGCTGGTTGCAGCAGAAGAATACATTCTGAAGAGAACAGAAGCATTTTATCTGCTCAAGTTCAACCATCAGCAAGACAATGATCCCAAACATACCCCGAAAGCAACAGGAATTTTTCAAAGCCAAAAACAGGGACATTTTTGACTGGCCAAGTCATTCACCCAATCTGAATCCAATTGAACATGCGTTTCATATGCTGAATAGAAAGCTTAAGGCAACGAGCCCCCAAAACAAGCAGGAGCTGAAGATGGCTGCAGTACAAGCCTGGCAGAGCATCACCAGAGAAGATGGTGATGTCTTTGGGTCACAGACTTCAAGCAGTCATTGCATGAAAAGGATATGCAACAAAGTAGAAAACAAGACTGCTTTCATTTAAATAAAATGAATATGTCCCAAACATTATGGTGCCCTGAAATGGGGGGGAGGCTATGTACAAATAGCGTAATATCTATATGGTGAAACCAAATTGTATAAAACAGTGAGACAGTAAAGAAAAAAATTTACCAAGAAAAAAAAAAATCCAAACATTTGTAGACATTTAAATTGGAATATCAGGGAAAAGGGAGACAGTAGGTGAAAGGATTTTATGTAGTCAAGCACTGAATAAGTGTTGTGGAACAGAGACAGAGACTCGAGCTTCCAGACGTTACTGTAAGAAGTGGAGTGGACACAAAGTTGAAGGGCAGGGGAGTCTCACCTTTATTGTGGGTACTTTGATCTTCAGGAACTCAGCCTCTCTGCTCAGGACCTGCCAGGGTGCATGCAGCCGAACAAAGCTTGTGCCGTGGGTCTTATGCTGGGAGGGAAGATAGCAAAATTCAAATAAATACCCATAAATACCCCCACCCCAAGTGTAAACATGTCTCTGTGCAGTGGTCTACCCTCCGTGGTAATGCAGGGTATCAAAGCTGCAGTCGTGCAACCTGATGCTATTCAACAGACCTGTAGCAGGAATCACAGCGCAAATCCTTGCTTCATTTAGTGCATCAAAAAGTGCAGCATTCCACAAATGCAGAATGGACATCTTGCAAAAACATTTCAGTGTACTGGCTCAAGATTTATGACATTCCATCATCATTTAAAACAAGGTAGGAGAAAGCACAGCAGAAACATTTGTGCAGGATGTCTATTTGTAAAACAATACAAAACAAAAACTGAATAATGTAAGCTTCAAAAGTCTGGATAATCCATTTTTGAGAACGAACCATTTCATTTTTTTCCCATTCAACAGACAAAGCTGTCTGCATAGTCAGCATCTGTAAATTCCTCTGACCCATCACTGATGTTAATTATCTCTACTGCAAGGCACATAGGACACAGGCCATACAGTTATATATTCCTTAAATTGTACATAATCAGTACCAATCAATGAAGTTAAGGCATTCTGTTTGGGAATTAGTAATATTCATGCATAAGGGGGGATGGGACTCTTGCTGAGTCTTGTGTGTTCTCTCCTCCACATTCTACAAATTCCACAGTCACTGTGAACAAAACTGTCCTTGTTTTACATATCTATCAAATAAGACTACATTCCTCAAAACGCTTACATCAAGACTGGTGCAGCATGGCAAAAGATAATGCATTGGCCAAGCTGACAGCAGATAACAAAGAGGCAGAGAACAGAGACACAAAGAATGGAAAAAGACACAGAGAGACATGTAAAGCTATGGATAGCTCGCACCAGCTCAATCACATTGGCTCCTTTTTTGGTCCAGGACAAGAAAGGAAGATAAAAATAACATGTGGATCTGAGAAGGTTAATTAGGATAAAATATTCCAATTAGCATTTTCAACTCAGCAGGGGCAGGCAATTAGGTCGATGTTAGTCCTGCCAGAAAAGGAGCCGTCGCCACGGCGATCAGGGATGGGTGACATTTCAGACCCAATAGGGGAAGCGGCTCTGCGTGCCACAGCGAATCCTGCGCTTGTAATTTTAAATCATTAACTGGGAGCAATTGAAGGGGAGTTGGATGTAACAACATGAGTGGTGCTTTCCTGTACTGACATCTGTGCCCTAAACACAAGCTTGCAAAATCATTAGACGATTAACATGATAATGAACTCGTTTAGCAATGCACACTTAGTGGAGTAAGAGCTGTCACTGCAAGCCCAGTAGTGACAGGGTATTCTGCTGCTACTTTGCTTTACTATTTGTGTTTTCTTGTCCAAAAGCCCTATACTTTCGCACAATTTTTTAGATCAACAGCATCTGAAATTTACATCTCAGTTACTGCAAGCACAGTGCACCTGAGAAAGTGAGAGAAGGTAATGACACACTTTTGGGATGTGGTGTTTCATTGGCAAATAACAAACTTATGATTCATATTTGAACAACATTTTCTCAAGGTATCAGGACACAAATACCTTCAAGCCTTGAACAAGTGGCAACAGTCGAGGGCCAGCAAGTGCATACACATACCAAATCTAAATTTATCCGGATTTCACTCCATTCAAAATGGGTGAATGGAGTGTGCAGTGAAAACCATCCAATCACAGTAAAACTACCGATGTGTGAAATAATACACTCTGAGATGAAAGCCACATTAAGAACACAGACAAAGAATCCTCAGTAATGAAGGAGATGAATGACAATAATTCCTAAGCGGTAGGTGGCATGGGTCACACACAACAGAGTGCTCTTGATTGTAGGCCATGGGGAAAGCCTCATCAGCACATCTGTGCATGATTATTGTTAATGGCAGGGGCAAAGGCCCATGTGAGAATAAATGATCCACGTCTGAAAAGTGTCAGAGAGGTTAATGGCGGGTTTCCACTATAGCTGCCTTCTGTCAAATTCTGAATGGTGGATGGGTCACAGTATGTGTGTGCATGTGAGTGTGTACTGGTCAGTTGGCCTTTATTGCACAGATTCACATAATACAGTCATATATATAAACTGGAAAACACAGCTGAGGATGAAGAATCAGGTCAAGTTCAGCTGTTTGCTCAAGGTCACAGCGGGAATGTTCTAACTGGGACTCATACACGCAGGCTTCAAAGCTCTTCCCTGAAAGCAATATGGGCTGTCCCTGCTCTCTCCCTCTGGTTTCATTTCACTTTAAAGCTATACTACATTATACATTTGCCCTGATATATACCAAATAAAAAAATGTATCCGTGTTCATGTGTTATTACAAAAAAGTAAAATAGCTTTCACTCACATCCAAATCAAACAGAATCATGTTGAGTAGCTACCAACATGATCTGAGGCTGCCCCTTTCCTTACGATTAGGCCTACATTTTCACCAAAGTATTATGGCCGTGAAATAATATCCACAACCAAAGAACAAAGATATTTTCACTAAATGTGTTGGTCCTATTTTTGTGACTTTTGTGTTTTCAGCTCCCAGCTTTACTGGCAATGTGTTCTGCTCAGCATGCTCTCTCTGTCCCACACAGAAATGACACTATCGGCTTTTCATGGGATTGCCAAGAAGCTGATTCTGTGCTGCAGCTCTCAAAAGAGAACACAGTTGACCCTCATCTTGGCTAACAGCTAATGTGAATGTATGTACTGGCTGAAAATACCCATTTACATTATATATTGTCACAAGTCAAACATGACTGAATATTTTTTCAAATGCCACAAATGTTGAATTATGCACAGAAATGAGCATACTTATATACAGCACCTTAAAGTTCACAAACTGTATTAAACTGTTGATGCATGTGTGATAGAGTGGAATCATAAAAAATGCTAACGTACCATGTTAATAGCACTCTCTGTTTGTCTTGTGACAGTACAAAACATAATACATTCTCTATTCCAGGTTTGATAACCTTCCACTTGGCATAATATTGGTTTAAATGTCAACAGATCTAATTGTAAAAGACGTATGAGACCCCAAGAGTAGCATCACATCCAAACAATGTACAGAATTCCCAGGAATGAAAGGCTAGTATTAAGGGGCTTGTACTACACTTGTAGTGTAAATTTGGAATCATATATTTTGTTCAGTGTAGCGTAATTAGATTTGATGCACATCTACTTGAAAAAGGAACACTAAGACTTATGGGCCCGAGCTCGGGACAATGCATTCAAGCCAAGTGCTTATGTACCCTGAAACCCCCTAAAATCATATAGGCTAACTTGGATGCCTTAAGATATGCTTAAAAATGTGCTGAAAAGAATACCAAGATGACAGGAAAAGTAGCAGAAGTCACACAAAATTGATTATGAAAGCAAAAATAATCATTATAAATAACAACAATTAATTATTAAACAAACACAGAATGCCCAACATTAAATAATAATGCAGGAGATAAGACCAGAGGCCCATTGGATCAAACCTTTAACGCGCTTGCCAAAGTTTGAAAAAGAAATGAAATGGCAGTTGGAACATTCCTTGTGAAATCAGAGTAATTTTGATACAGAGTAATGTACCACTATCACAGAGGCCAATATTCAGAAGTGTCTGACAGGGTTGCACTGCATTTGCACTCAGCAATCCCAGCCCATTTCAGAAAGCACTACTGCCAAAAATTGGCTTGCAAAAATCCAAACCTGTGCAGCAATTGCAAATATGCTTCTCCACTATATGTAACAGCTTTCATAGTAAATAAAATTTTTTAAAAACTATAACTTAAAAAGTGCAAGTTCATAGGCATGTTGCAAAAAATACAGTTAGGGGCTTCTCACCTCTTTGTCCCGTTCGATTTCCAGGCCGGCCTCTACCAGGCTTGCTTCAAACTCCTCTCTTACTGAAGTCTTCTCCCTGTCAGCAGGGTCCGGAGGCTCCACATCCACATCCACAGACACCTCCTGCACCAGCTGAGAGTCCTTTGTGCCCACGGTGATTTTAAAACTGCCATTGGAAACGACAGACAGTCTGTGGCCCAGAGATGAATGTCTCCTGAAGTGGTATACCAACACGTAGTCCACCTTCCTCTTTCCGTCAGAAAAGTACAGACCATTGTTCATGTCCTCTGGCGAGTCCGAGTCCAGTAAGTTGTTAACCACCTAAGGTCAAGCATAAAATAGCACTTGGTAGGTATTTTTGAAATCAATGGCAGCATTAGTGCTACATCACAAGTCTGAGTTTATGTTTTGTACATTGCATATGTTTTGTATATTGTATATTTTGTATATGTGTATATTAATGTGAAATTGCTCACTTAGTCACCACACTTAAAATAGAACTTAAGTAACGCTAAAAAGTTAAGGTTAAGTGACAATAAAAAGTTGCTCTTTATGTAAGTTACAAATGCAAGTTGTACTTAGTGTGCAGAATACAGGCTGCCATGTTCTAAACAGAGTACTCACGGGTATTTTGCTGTCGCTTGGCGTCTGCTGCATGGTATTCCTCTAAAACACAGAATCAAACAGTAATGGTTATAATTAAACGCTCCACTCATACAGAAAGCGTGCACAGTGAGCGCCTGTCTATACTCCATTTACATCGAAAAGCAGGAACAATCCATATTTCTCTCAAGACAATTTCTCCATCACAATACAAGGAATCCATCAGGTCGCTTGATTTCGGTGCTTCTCTCTTCTGAAGGCTAGAAAGAACAGAGCTCCTTGGCTCGCGCGCAAATGCTTATCGCCATGGAGATTCTTCGCTCAGGATTCGTCAGTGGCCAATTTCCAGAAAGAAAAAAAAAACACTTGTGCGGTTTAATCAAGTGGATAAGGCGAACTCTCGATTGATCTAACGTGTCTGAAGACAATGCATATTAACAAAAAGTCAGATAATGGCAAAATAAAATAATTTTGACATATTTGAATATTAATAGCTGAAATAAGTATTATGGCAGTATGCCAGTTGTCACCGACTTTAAATGAATGTATTGGGTATGCAGTTTCATATCTCAGTGTTCGTTTGAGGGATACCAAGAATCAACATAGACTAGCCAACTGAAAACTTAACATTTGCTATGCCCCCCCTCCCCACCCAGAGAGAGAGAGAGAGAGAGAGAGAGAGAGAGAGAGAGAGAGAGAGAGAGAGAGATGCGCGCGCGCACATGGACTATACTAAATAATCCAATCAATAATCGTCCCCCGATATACGTACAGTCTCTGGTCGCTCCTCGAAGTAATCAGAGGGGTCGAACAAGCCGTTGATCATGTCCAGATCATACTCAGACATTTGACGTGGTACACTGATGAATTTGTCGCTGTGGATCGAGGAAGACTCGCTTATGGCAGTCGAAATTTTGATTCCCTCCGGAGCACCATATGGTGGATCTGCATATAATTCGCAAATATGAGACAAGTTCTGTGGAGAATACGGCCTTTTTTGGGTATGGGGTAACTGGAAATAAAAATGATATACTATTGCACTGAAGCCATTCTTCTCCGATCAGGACCATGGACAGATACTAAAAGAAAAACCAGACATTTGCAGATGTAGCCCACTCATCTACCATGGCAACGAGTGCATTCTTAAAACTACCACTTTATATGGATGCTATGGTGAATGAGCCAATTTCGTGCCTGACTTTTTTTGTGCCAAATTTCAAGCATGATATTTTTGATGATATCAAAAATCAAATAAAATAAAATAAAAATGTAATGTTAACGTTAATATGTTATTGTTCCAAATACAATTATTCCAGCCCAGATCCAAAACCCCAAAGTCTTGTAGTCGACCCACATGTCAAAACGTTACGTGAAAATTAAGTAGGCCCATAAAACACATGCTCATGCTCAAACTTGTGGAGGCAGTATACTTAACGGCCACACTAGCAGGCATAAATCTATATGTAAAGTAATTTAACTAAATTATAAGGCGAGAACGTTAAAACAACGAAGACAAACAATTTTAGCAGCCACACATTTTACCTGATGCTGGTACAAATATTCCTGAAATAGCCAAACTTAGCATAGCTAATTACAACTTGCTACAAGAGAATTCGTATTCACATAATAGGCGTCGGTCATCAACTTATTAATAACGTTCTGTGCCCGTCTCAGCGGATACTATAAGCCAATTATTGAATCAGTAAACAATTCAAGCAAATTGCGTGTAGTGTGTTGTGGGGAATGAAACGTAGTAATCCTTTCAACAATCATACGTGTACTCACACAGAAACATCAGTGTATACATTAATTATAATGGGTTTCTTAATGCGGTAACGATACATTTCCAACACATGAGTAGCAGCGTCTTTGCACCTGGCGTCCTATTTCCCAACTTGTACACCTGTTACATGACATGCTTGCACTCAATTGGCTTCGAAGCTTCACACAACAAAATCACAGCATAAACGGTTAACCAACTTACCCGTGCCCGGGGACGCTCTATTCGCCATACTGGCGATGTGAAGGGGCAACAAGACCGATGGGCGAGCAGAGACGCTGGCAGGAGGACTTGGGGACAGCAGAGAGTGCACAGTCCACTCGACACTCTGGACAGGCTTAATTTGCGCGCAGCAATGGCAGCTAAATCCATGACTGCCTGAGAGAGCTAGGGCTTATCAGGCCAGACGCTAGTTGCCTGGGCCTTATGTTTAGGTTTAGCCATGGTGTGAATTAAAGGGCACTTCACCTCCGCTCTGACCTTGTACACTTCCTCGGTGACGCAAATGTACGCAGGCCAAAAGATGAATACGTTTATCTTTGGCAATAGCGCATAAATATAATAACAATTAACTACATATTATGTAGACAACTAAAAGCTAACGTGAATCCCCACTGTCTGTCAGATTTAATATTTAAAATCTACTCATTTTATTTGAATCGTAATTTTTTTTCATCAATAAACCAAAAAACAAACAGAAATGTTTATACTATTTAGTGTGAAATGCATAAATCAAATCACGCGATATTTCCTGCAGTATTTCCATAATCATGTGAAAATATATACTCTGCATTCAACAGTTCGCCGCACCGTTAAGTTTGATCACTTTTACCTTTAGTGCTCTACATTTTACCATCACATTTTGAAACCTGCTGAGACCTGTAACTACTTTGTGAGCTAAACAAGTGCAAGGGGCAGGTTTCCAATTGTTTTAAAAATGTCAGAAAAAAAGATTCAGGTGCTGTATTTTGAAAACTATTCTTGGTTTATTGGAATGAAACTGATCAGTTTCACACACACATATATATATCCGTTGAAATATTTACAAAACAAGCCATAGGAGGACATTGATCTTGTCTGCTTCCAATGTACAGTATTTCACAAACAATATCACAACGGACAGAAGCATGGAAGTAGTATGGTAGGTTTTGAAAACTATTAGATTAAATCAAAACTACATGTATTATTTGCAGCTGTTTCGAGTATTCTGTGATGCTCTGGAGCAAATTATTTGATTACTTTTTTGCTACAATAAAGATAAAGTAATGTACAGCAAAACAGTGTAAAAAGATCAGTCAAATGGAGCTATGGGATATTTGCACAGATCATCGGAACCATTCTCCTTCATTCATCTTCCATTGCCTCTCTCTCTCTCTCTCTCTCTCTCTCTCTCTCTCTCTCTCTCACGCACACTCACTCTTCCTCCCTCATCACTCGCCCTCGCAGCGCTGGGACTGGCAGTCGCAGGCAGTGACGCTCAGGACCTGGTGCTGGACCAGGGTGCCGTTGGTGCAGCGCAAGGGCACGGTCAGGATGGAGGTGGCTGTGGCAGCACAGCACACGCACTGGTGCTCCACCCTGTTCCTCTCCAGAGAAAACATCGACTTACTCCGGCACTTTCCCTTGAGGATGGGAGGGGACGGGGGGGAGAAAAACAGAGAGAGAGAGAGGAGGGAGGGAGAGAGTGCGAGGGAAATGGGTATTTGGTACTTGTAAACTTACATTTTTATTTGTTCAAAATTGTGGAAAAATGAAATTCCAACAGGCCACAATGTATTCATAGCACTTATTATCCTTAAATGTAAATGAGCATGCAGGTAGCACATACATCTTACATCAGGGTGGTGTAACTATGGAATGAATGGCCCGGTCTACTCTCTTACCTCACAGTAGTGCAGCTCCAGCTGACTCTCTGACTGACAGTCATCCACTTTAATGTAGTTCAGGACTCCTGTGGTTTTCTTGCACTCTGGCTCCGTGCCTGCGACCAGACCATCGTGTGAGAGACAAATCACTTCATCTGTGCAGTATGACTGTTGCAGAGAATATGAAGTTCCCAATGTCTATTACATATGGTATATACTTGTACAAGCCACAAGTGTTTGTGTGACATCAAAAGCAGTTTAAGCAAATCCCTTCGATAGAAAGGGGTGTGCTAAACAGAAATAGAAACGCTGAAATATGCTACACTTACACATCTCGCAGCAGCTGTCCCCGATTTGGCTGACTTTCCCCTGAAATCAAGGACGATTGTACATCAGTCTTACCTCTTCAAAAGCGAGGCCGTGAAATCAATCATCATCGCTCTATTCATATTCATCAGATGTGTCCGCGTTCTGATTTAAAAATGTCCCCAAATAAAGCACGATTGCGTATACAGAGGGGAATCCGCCCACTCCAGTGGATCAGTAGCTCAGTTAAAGGTTCAGATTCAAGCAGCAACCGCACCAACTGCATTTAATTATACAAAATACATATATTTAATTAAGTGAAACCTTCCACTCGACGCAAAATGCATTCCACACCAAAGAAATTCAAACTCTGTGGGCCTACATACGGCAAAAATAGATCGCATGTGCATCTTAAATAGAATATGAACTGTATACAGAATGGCTTGAACAAACAACGTATTGCAATATGGGCTATGGCTTAAAATGTGCCTGTGTGGTACATATGGCATTTAGGCTGACAGTGTCTTCATTGTGTAGTATTTTTATCCCCAGTGGAAGGTTCGTTTTGGGTACGTACCCCTGCACCCAGGCAGCTGGCTCTGTTAAACGGTGGGCAGGTGGTAATTCGGGTTTCCAGGACCAGCTCTCCCTTCTGGTTCACTCTGCAGTGGTGGAAGGAACAGCCATTCTCGTGAGTCTGATTCGCCTGGGGACACAAGCACAGGGAAGGGGGCGGGGGATCAGAGGAACGCGTCACTGCCGTGGATTAGGGGTAGGAGATAAACACAATGAGAGCTGCTTCATGCTTCCGATTGTGAACTACGCAATCCGTACAGCTGACAATCTGAGCAGGAATCACAAGAACTAATAATGTTATGTTTAAAAAGTCAGTAATGGCTGATTTTGTGAATAAAGAATTTCTCCAACAAAACACAGTCCAGAGTACCGCAAACTCCAGCAAAGGAAATGTAGCGTCAGAGAAAGCCCGTGTTTTTAGAGGAATGGGTCCAGGCCCGTACCCGGAGGCTGACGAGGGTGCCATCCGGTCTCTGGATCCTGCAGGCCGTGGCGATGCATCGCCCACAGCACGCGTCAGGGATGGGCTCCAGGGAGTAGCCCTGTGAGCGAACAGCAGGCAAGTCACCTCTTACTGCTGAGACGAGGGTGAGCGTAATGATGAAGGTGATCACAATGGGGATATTTCTGAACATGATGAAGACGATGACCGCGATGAAGATGAAGAAGAAGATGATGACGATGATAGTGAAGGTGATACTGTAGAGAAAGAAGAGCAGGATGATGACAATTGTGATGACGTTGAAGATAATGACTGAACAGGCTAAATAAATTCATGGTACTGTACCTCTGGGCATGGTGCACAGTTTATAGTCCTGCAAGAGAGACGGTACTTCCTTACGGCACCCCATTCCATGGAGCACTGGCACCTCGTGCAGAGATCCACCATCACCCTCTCCCCTACCTGCACATGGGACACACCCCTGAATATACATCCCAGGTCTCGCGACACGGGCGACATTTTTCCCTGGTCTCTGGTCTCATCCACGAATGATTGGTCTCGTTCCATTAAGACCTACTGCCACCAGCTGATCCCCTGTCTCAGGAGATCAGTGCTCGCTCTCCACTGGATGGTGTCTCACACTTCATTACACAGAGGTGAGGCAAGATTAAGTAAGAGATTAAGCACTAATTAAAGACCCTGGGAATACCAGACAGTAAACAGAACTGCGTGAAGCAGACAGCCAAGCGCGGGCAGCGGTGTAGGATAAGAGACGAGAGACGTTGGCGGATCGTCTCCTTGATAGTGTTCTCTTACCCCGATGACTGTGTGGTTCATCAAACAGCCCTCCAGAGGCACTGCGGTAGGAAGGAAATAAAGAGACCTGCTTAATTTGCTTCAAGCTGCTATGTCACTAAACAACACAACAAGGTTCTGTATCCTCTGGCTAAGGCTGAAACCCATTTGAGTAATGGTACAGCTACAGAAACCTAACATGAACCTCATTATCTTTTCAGTTAAAATCAAAATGATGATAGCAAAAAATTCAAACAGAAGCTTTACTCTGGAAAAAAGGAAACAGCAATTCATTAGCAGAAAAAAACCCGTTTACCATTAAAAAACCATGAGAACCCTTCACTATTGGGAAAACTTATGCTTTTCCATTTTTGTCCACTGCTTGTAAGTAACTGTAATAAAAAGACACAGCAATTGCAATGCACTATACTGATCAGGGAACTTGAGATTAAATTCTTAACATCTTAACACTCTGAATTACTTTTTTTAAACAACATACACCATCTTGGGTAAGGGCATTTTTGACACAAATAAGTCCAATCAAAAAGTAAGATCCCTGTAAAAAGGGGCACAGAGGAGTATGGAAAAAGAACAGAGCAGAGAGAAAAGAGCAGGAAAGAAAGAGAGAGAGGGAAGGTAAGGGGTCACGCACCACACTGGCAGTTGGGGCAGCAGTCGTCGGTGCTGCAGTGCAGTTCAGTGCCCAGGGGGCAGGAGGGGGCATCCAGCTGGTTGCAGGACACGTTGGCGTGCGAAATGAACACCTCGTCATTCACCTGCACACACTCGCTAATCATACACCTGTGCTCAGAGGAACGCCACCTCTCTCCCACCTACAGAGAGACACACACACACACACACACACACACACACACACACACACACACACAAATTACTAAATGCCATTAAGGAATCCTGGCGCCCTATTTAAATTTGTAACATTGTTTTTTCAATTGCAAATACGAGCAGAGCGTATATGAGCTCCAGGACTGGATACCCGTCGCAGGCGTCCTCCGGAGATCATGTCTCCCAGCGGCCCGCCCTCATACTGCTCCACGCAGCTGGACTTCCGGCACTTTCCACAGCATTCCCCTTTTGGGCGGGAGTAAGTGGAACCCTGAGATCGAAAAATAGATCAGAGGAGCGGGTGAGACTCCTGTAAAAAGTATGGTTAGGCCAGACACCTTTCTGCCAGGAGTATCCAAAATAAGCAAGAAATACACCAAATAAGAATTCTAAAAAGTTACCAACTGCAAACATTTATTCAGTATGGAGTATGATGTTTGAATGTGAATGACATCTGAGATACATCGCAAGCAGAGATAATCTGCTTTAATAATACTTTAGGAGCCTTTCTTTAAGGAAAGCAGCTGTGCCATTCAATAATATTGCAGCTCTGTGTCTTCATGCAGGATGTACAACAGGAGCCTGAAATTGTGTTAAACAGTAGTGATGATTAATAAGTCAAACTCTGGGGTTCCTTCATCATTCAACTCTAAGAAAGCTGTCTGGGTGGAGGCAATAAAGGGACCACAGATAAGGGGAAGGCAGAAGGGACTCTAGAATCCAATGCTCAGGTCATGGGAGTCTTACCGTGGGGCAGATCTCGTTGCAGACCTTGTCCAAGCACTGGACGATGTGCAGCCCCGTGATCCTATCCTGTTGGCTGGTGCAGGTGCATGTCTTACAAGACTCCTCCCACTCACTGCCCACCTGGTACACCACACCTGATACCACACACACCTGGGGGAGCAGGCACAGAACTCCAGCTCTGTTATCTCACAGGGTCGGGGAGGGGGGAAATCAGTGTATGCAAGAGGTGTGGGAATCACAGCAGATGTGTACTCTGTTAATGTGTTCATGTGTACGTGCTACCTGTTAATGTGTTCATCATAGACCTAATATGCACTGTATATCTGTATCATTGATTGCTAATGTTAAAATCGACGTATCAGGATTTAAGATCATTTGTATCACTGGCATCTATGTGATATCATGCCATAATATATCAGTTCATATTTTTTAGGAAAATAAGAACAGAAATGCATAATTAAAACATGATAATAGAATTGGGGGTGGGGTGTATTGTATTGTTTAATGCCTGCTTCTTTTAAGCCAAAGGCACATTTCCATGTGACCGAACAGTGTGTGCGATATGTAAGGCGATGTGTGTGTGACAGCCTGGCCTCTAACCTTGTCAGGGATGCATGTGACCTCGGTGCAGTTGCAGTCGTTGGTGACGGAGGAGGTGATGTAGCCCGGTGGGCAGGTGCGGGTGGAGTTCTGGCAGTCGCAGACGCATTCCTGAACTCCGCAACACTGCGTCTTCCTCACGGCCAGCCGGCGGTGCGGGGGGCAGGGGGGCGGAGCCAGCAGGGGACACATCTCCCTCTTACAGACTGCGGGGTGGTGGGGTGGGGAGAGAGTCAGGACAGGGACATAGGGAGGGAAAACACTGCATTCATACAGTAGGGCTTCAGCCAGTTTGAAATCATCTGAAAATCCTCTGCATCTGCCCTGTCTGTTGCCCTATCCTATATGTTCTAGATAACTTGGCTGCAACCAGATCGGTAGACAATAAAACTCTATTTAATTGAATGGAATGTTACTCTTGACAGTGTTGAGCGCATAGCTGAAACATGTTGACAGACAGTCGACGCTCGGCGAGCTGCTTTCAGGACACCAGGCTCACCGCACTCGTGGATGGGCTTGCACTGCCCCGGGTTGCTGAGGGTGACCGTGAGCCCGTCCACACAGTGAGGGATTTCGGGGAGATCACAGTTCACCAGGTCACACACTGCAGGGCACAGAGTAAAGCAGACACACAGTACAGGAGGAAGAGACGTCAATGAGAAATGAAGGGCACAACAGGGATTGCATTATACTGCAAAACCCGTTTTTGTTTAAAGTTTTACACTTTCAACGAGACAACAAAAGGTGAATTTAATAAAGATACACAGTGCGCAGGATGTTGTTATTAGCACAGCAGTTAACGAAATACAGATCTGAGGCCAATCGGTTCGATATCGGGGACGTACCACACTCGTACTCGGGACAGCACTGGGACTCCCTCTTCTCCCTCAGAACCTCACAGGGGCCACACTCAGGGGCTGTGGAGGGAAATATGCCTCCATATTTATGAGGAGCACAGCACTGTTCCAAAGCATTAGCCATGGAAAAGGCATGCAACTGATAAATTCATTTCACTGCACGGCGCAATTCAGTCCACCAATATCAGGCTTGTGGATCAATGTCATAAATACTGAGGACACTGGCACTGAATAATAAATCTCCCAGCTTTGTTACTCGTACATAATACATAGGACAGACATCTTTTCTATTGCTACACAGGCAGAGGTAGACATGCTTATTATTTGTAAACAGAGAGTGAGGGGAGTCCTTACCCTTGATGTCAGTACAGGGTCTGGCACTGCAGTTGATATGTTGCTTGTCCAGGCACATGCAGATCTGGCAGGGCTTGTCCTGAGGGACCCATGTCTCCAGGTACTGAACAAATAGAAGGCAAACAGACAAAGCAACATTACAGACACTACTGCCAATGATATTCCCCCTAGCATAGATTTTACTCAAATATTCCTAGCACTGATTCCTTGAGGGGAGAACGTCTCCCAAACGGTGCTTAAAGCAGTGAGGTGCCAAAATGTGGACAGCACTATAGCTGTACTAACTAACAGTGCTAACACTGGCTGAGTGTTCCATGTATTGGCAAATCATAGGGCACAGAGTCACTAAATGAGGGAGGATTTCAGTCGGCAAGCGCTGTATTCCAAAATGTGTTGCTCAATAGGGACTCCTCTGGTCAACCGGGAACCTGCGATCTGCCTACAGAATCTACTTTAGTCCTTTGGTCCAATTATTTCTCTGGCTCCCCAGACTGCAGTACAGGGTGGTCAGCTAAATTCATGCATTTTGAAGAACTGACTGAGGAAGATGCAGAACTAGGATGAGCCAATAGTTGTGACTGGCATTTCACATGAGGACAAAAAAGTGTTTGAATATTTCCCAAATAAGAGTGGAACGTTTACATAAAGTCATTTAAAAAAAACCTGTTTCTGTGCGGTCAGTATCAAGTGGTACCAACATCTTGAGTAAATCCTCTCTGTATTTTCAATACTAATGCTATCCACAAGATGGAGCCAAATTGCTAAAAAAATATCTATGCAGATTTTTGTTCCCTCCATTACCATTATTCTCCTGCAAGCTCTATTTATATCTAACAGGGTACAGGCTTATTTAAATGTGTTAAATGCTTAAATGTGTGGCAAATCTCGGTCATTTTGAAACACTCATATGAAACAAGCTTCAGCCCACTGTTCTCAGGTCATTACCAGCCTCATTACATTTTGTCTCACACACCTGGTAGGCCTTGCCGTGCTGGTCCAGGCACTGCGAGCAGGCATCCGGGCTCACACAGACGCCTCCGTGCAGCACCTTCCCGGGGGGGCAGAAGCAGCCCTCTGTGGGCGTGTCCATGCAGAGCGGACCGCCGCCACCGGGTGCGCCGTCGCCAAGGGTGACATCATCACCGAGGGGGGCTCTGCCGCCGCTGCTGCCGCCGCCGCCGCATTCCTCCACACAGCCTGTTCGGCAGCCATCGAACACCATGGAGCTGGGGCAGGGCATGGCTGGGACAGGGATGCGCATTTGCGTATGAAAACACCGACACACACGGCGGCACAGACGTTTCTACACATATACTGCAACATAAGAACAATGACACACAATCACAGGAAACTGCACCCAAACTAGTATAAACACTACTGATATACACAGATACAAAACGATTGCCATGAATTCACTGCAACATAAAAACATTGACCCAGGAAACTGTACAAACATTCGAGCATAAATACTGGTGATATACGCATATACACAAACATTAATAACACACAGACACAGTGCAGCAAGATAGCTGCGCAACCATTCTTTGGTATAAACATATAAACAGAAACAGAAATACAGAAAAATACAGTTAAGCCTTGACATGCCCTGTTCACTGGTATTGGCTCACTGGCAAGTGCACATGCACACTTCAGCAATAATTATTCAGAATAATTTCACCTAAAATAATAAGCAAGAAGTACACAACAGCAGAAGCAGAAACATAGCAGAACAACCCTTATGAATGAACTATCCCACCGCCAGATGAACAGTTCATTTTACCTTATGAAATGAAAGGCTATAGATAATAATAATCATCATCATCATCATCATAAGCATCATCATCACCATCATCATCCATAACCTTCTTTTTAGTGGGTTGTACTGGTGCTAAACGCTCACTCCGCTCCGTGCTCAGTACTTACGGCAGAAGTCCTCGCTCCTCCAGTTGATGCAGACCCCCTGCAGGCGGCAGAGGCGGCCGTAGGCAGACACCAGGTCGCAGATCTCCCCCATGTGGCAGCCGTTCTGCTGGCACAGGGCGACGAACGCCTCGGGGGGCACGGCCGCGTGGCAGGGGGCGAAGACGGGAGAGCGCAGGATCTGGCAGCGGTCCGTGACCGGGTGCTCGCACGCCGCGGAGCTCCTGGGCTGGCACGCCGTACCGTCCGGCCCCGGCAGGGACCACGCCCGAATGAAGGCCTCGCTGTCCTTGGTCAGGGAGCCGCTCGGCAGGGCCAGGTCGTTCTGCTCGTTCTGGTCGCAGTAACCTACACGAGGATGAGGACACTTAGCATGAGAACATCATGACTTTCATTTGACCTTAATGACTTTCATTTGACTTTCATTAATCAGACAAGTTACAAAGAACATTTTGAGTTTATCCACAATGGCCTGGCCTATGTGCACAAGATACATGCTACTTTACGTTACATTATTTTAGCAAATGCTTTTATGCAGAGTTACGGCCAAAAAGTGCATAAGTCCATTCACAATAGGTTACAACAGGAGCCAGTGTGCTACAAAAACACGATAAGTAATATTTCAAAGGTCCACACGGCACAACACATAAATTACATGTAAAATAAATGTGTCTCTGTGTCCAGCAAAGATGTACCGCAGAGTCCAGTTGTTCTGTTGTTCACCATGGTAGGGCTCAGTTGGATGGTGAACTCGTTGCTCTGAGGGGTGAAGGCCACAAGGTAGCCCAGCTCCTCCACCTTCAGCTGGTGCATCACCGCCCCATACTGGGTCACCTCCACCCCATGGGTCCTGAAAGGAGCTTGGTTCTCGATCCCATCGATGGTCACCTGGACCAGGTGACAACAGAAGCATTTCCTTAGCATTTAGCACATTTATGTAAAATGCAGTGAAGTCTCCAATCTTGAATACAGGAGAGGCCTACCCTCATGTCATCCTTCAGCACCACAGACACCTCCCCAACCTTCACCTCCATGGCCTTCATGCAGATCTGAGTCGGGGAGGCCTGGCAGGGCCCGTTGTGGAGAATCACCTCCACCCCTCCGGCCCCCTCTGCCCGCAGAAGGCTGTACGAGCAGAACCCGTCCAGCTTCAGGGTCAGCCCGTCAAATGCCACCACGTGATTGGTTGAGCTGCCCATGCACATACCTGCGTTGGTGAGATGGTGACATCATGAGGAAGAGCCACTGTTATGCATTTATCACTAAACACGGTTGTCAAGAGCAATTAGAGGAGTACAGCCTTTCCACATATTCACATGACTAAGGCATAACTTTTCTCACACTGGATGAATACTATAGAAGTATGTATATTATCCAGTGTGAGAAAATGCTTGTTGCAATGCGAATACCATTTACATTCAATGCAAATACTGGCTCTGCGTGTGTTATGCTGATCAGGCACATTTGCATTTGAATTTGACTTTACTCACAGGGACAGGCCCAGCGGCAGCCACAGGGCTCGGGCACCTTGACGCTGCGCAGGTTGTTCTTGCAGGCGGGGCGTTCCATGTGCTCGCAGTTGACCCGGTGGCTCTGGAGGGTCACTGCCCCGTTGGGGTGGCACAGCAGGCTGTGGCACTGGTCCGACAGGACCCAGGTCTCCCCAGGCTGGGGGATAGGGAGCAGCACACACCTGTGTTACTACCCCCGCCCAGGGCCAGACTGTGCCCTCAGACTATATATGTACTATAAAAACACTTGTGCAGTCTAGAGCTTGTACAAGGGTGGTCAATCCTGGACCTGCAGAGCCACAGGCTGCTGGCTCTTTTTTTCACCAGTTTAGACCAAGAAACCAGGTGAGGTGAGTTCAGTATATAAAGAGCTTTACAGTAACAGTGAAAATCAGCACAAGCTGTGGCCCATAAACACCAGGATTGTCCACCCCTCGGATAATATGTCTACACTGGCTTTCAACCAACCTTCCTCTGATTGCCATCGTCGTCCACACACACTCCGGGTAGACCGGCTAGACCAAAGAGAAAGCAAAGGCATGTAATGTATTCATCTTCAGTTATGAATAACGCTCTGCACAATTGCTGAGGTAATAATTCGGTAATAATTTGCATACAGCTAGTCTTGCCTGATGGTTGGGAAAGTATTACCCAAAATATGCCTCAAATGCCCTCATTTTCACCACATGCAAACTTCCATGACTTCTACACAAACCTTCAATCATTAAATCCCAAAATCCCACAAATCTTTGCACTGAAACTCCGCCTGTGTATTTATAAAATCCCCCCAATCTGCCCCCCCCCCCCCACCTCGGTATCTGACCATGAAATGTGGTGTCTCTCACCCCTACAGAGTTTGTCAGTGAAGGCGTGTCCCAGAGTCACCATGGCCAGCAGGTCCTCTATGATGTTCATGTGAATGACGTTGCTCTGCATACCACGTCCAGCCAGTGCGTTCAGCTCAGTGACATCATAATGGGAGCCGATGCCAATGGGGAAGACTGATACACCTGCAGGAGGGAAAACACAATGCACCATGGGTAACCAGACACTCAAAGGGGGGAGAAAATGCAATGCGTCCTGGGTACCGTGGGAATTGTATATGTCATGCAAAACCACAAAAACTTTCATTTCAATTTCAGGCAAAACAAAAATGCAAAGTTGACCATCCACCTTAGCTCTCACTGTAGCTTTTCAATAATGCATACCAATACATTGCATTCCTTAGTTTATCTTAAGCCGCTCATGGTCAGTAGACTTATATAATCATACAGACCAGCAGTCGAGGCTTCATTGACTGCCTCCACCACCGAGTCTGTGGATCTGTCTGTCACCAGCATCACGATGATCTTAGCCACGCCCAGACGCCCGCCACTGACTGAGGAGATGGTAGTCTGCACAGCAAACCGCAGTGCAGAACCTGGGTGAAACACACACATGCACACCACACACACACATACACACACACACACACACACACACACATATAGTACACACAAACACACACACACACACGCACACATAGTACACACAAACACACACACAGTGTCAAATACACACTGCTGTAGTATGTGACTACAGGTTTAAAGCATGCTATGGATTTAGTTTTACAAAATCATCTCACAGTGTGGTGGGTGCAGCGATGTGTGCAGGTATGCCATTTTACCCAGTATAATGGGTACAGTCTAAGGACAGGTGTGAACTTTTTACCCAGCGTGGAAGCTGTTGTTCCCCTCTTTTTAATGGAGTCCACAAGGCTGAGCAGGTTCTCTTTACTCTGTTCTTCCCTCCAGGAAACATCTACTGTGTTCCTCTCTCCGTACTGAATTACCGACACCTGAATTCCTTTTGAACCTGGTGGAGGATGACACAACCAGCACATTTATTTACTGTGATGCATGTGCAGCCTGTGCAGGGTGCACAGCTGCAGACTGACAAACATTCCCATTGTTTGTTACAGCTGCTCACATACCAATGTCAGCGCTGTTGATGAATGCTTTGACAAAGGCCTTCATGTCTTCAAACTGGCTCGGTCCTTCACCAGAGCTCTCCTTCAGCAGGAAAATAACATCCATAGGCTTCTGACAGGGGACTATGTGAAAAAGGGTGTGATTATTGTATGATGGTCTAATAATTTATCAGATTTTCATGAGGTCAAGGATGGTTTGTTTTTCCATTTGCCTGAGAAAACTGTTAAATACCACATTTTATTAAGTCGTGAAAATCAGAAACCAGAAGTGTGATGTTAATAAACAATATTCATATTTTGCTTAATACAAGATACATTTAACTGTACTGACATTGTACTTCCATAGTGTCCAGTGAAGTGGCAGGGAATAGAAGTTGACCCACTGCTTTTTGTAAATATCTCTATAGTACAAGAAAAACAATACAGAACTCTGATTTTGTTGTAATGTTTCTCCAGAAGTTACCTGAAGGGGGCAGTGTGGTCATGGGGGCCAGAGTGGGTTGCAAGGGAGGAAGGGTCGGGCTAAGGGGTCTGATGTTGGAAGTGGTGAATCTGGTGATGTTAACCACCCGTTTAACTATAGAGCGCAGGTTATCATAGCTGTCCACCATGATGGGCTTCTTCGGGAAGGTGAGGGACTCGAGGTCCACTTCCTTGATTTTTTGCCCCACTCCAATGGGGTAGATGATGGTGTTGGTGGACTCAGATGGCCTCTGGACTGTGTCCGTGGGTGGGTTGCTGGTCACCATGAACACCAGCTGGGGCTTCTGCTCCTGGGAGTTCTGGACGTTGGTGGAACGGGTCTGTGACACAGTGCGCACGGCCTGGCCCGTGTTAGTGGCTTGGCCACCCCGCCAGCGGATTTGACGGATCCTCTCCAGCAGAACACTCCGGCTCTGGGCCTCCTTCTGGGTGAACTCCACTGTGATGGTGTAGGAGTACTGGATGATGGTGATGCGGATATGTTCCTCGCTCACAGCCAGTTCCGACACTGCCTCCTCCAGGAACTTCCTGGTCTTGTTGAAGTCCACCTCCCCAACCTTGTCTGAGCCCTCGACGACAAAGGTGACCTCTTTGATGGCCCACGGGGAGGATGGGGTGGTAGACAGGAGGCCGGCGGTGGTGGGGACGGGCGGTCTCAGGATCTGCTGCGTGGGGGTGACGTGCATGCTCGGCCCGGGTGTGGTGGGAATGGGGGCTTGTTTGGTGGGAATGGGTTTAGGCTTGGGTACCTCGGGCTCCAGGCCCAGGGTGCACAGGTAGTCGATGACCTCCACCGCTCGGACGTCTAGCTCCTCAACGCTGCTGAGGATGTACGCCCGGCTGCTGGGGTTGGCCTTGGTGATGTCGTTGATCTGGGCTACGCTGGCTTCGGGCCCCAGGGCAATGCTGATGGTGGTGATGTCCTTCTTCTTGAGCAGGCGCTGGGTCATCTTCATGGGCCTCGGGTTGGGGCTGGCGGTGAGGATGATGGCCACCCGGCCCGCGTGCTCCCTCTTGTCCTTGTCATAGATGAAGACGGACAGGTACTTGATGGCCTCGTCCATGAAAGCCAAGTCCCCGCCGCTGTACTTCATCTCCCGCACCATCCGCCTGAAGATCCACTTCTGCACCTGCATCTCGTAGCTCTTCACCCCCGAGTGGAAGAGGAGCATGGTGGCCCTCGTGTGGGCCGAGCCCATGCGGAAACGCTGCACCACGCCCAGGATGAACAGCTTCACCTGCTCAAACTCTTCCTCGCTGAGCGCCGAGGAACCGTCCACCAGGAAGGCCAGGTCCATGGCGCGGTCGCAGGTGTCTGCCGGCACCGGAGTGGAGAAGGGCATCGGGGTGGGGGTGGTGAAGTAAGTGGTGGGGGCCAGGGTGGTGCTGACTTCTATGGGACACCTCTCGCAAGTCAGTTTGTTGTCGTCGCAGTGACTGCAGGGGAAAGAAATAGCTGTTATTACCCAGGTAAAAAGGCTTCTTTTAAAAAACCTTATTTCACCCCATTCCTTTCTGTTTGGAATGCCCAGGCATAATTTGAAGGCCTGTCCCATTATTGCAATGGTTGAACAGATTGCTGGGCTGTAATGCATTGTTGCACCAGCAAGGCAAATTTAATGCTTTTAGCATTATTAATATTTTAACTCTCCCGCTCCCCTGCTCCCTCACCAGATCTGGCAGAGCTCTGGGTCTTGGTGGTTGAGGATGATTTTCTTGCCGTGAGAAATGCGCTGGCCTTCATGCTCACAGACCTGACACTGTTCTGGGTTTACACACTGCATGGCCACTTCATCCAGAACTTTCCCTGGGGGGGGGGAGGTAGAAAAGCAGAGGGGGCACATGGGTTCAGAAACATAAAACTATTGGAATACAAAACAACAGCAGCGTAAAGTATGAGGAAGTGCTCTGTTTGGATCCTTATACTAGATGAGATTAAATTAGAAGGCCACTGTTTTTCCACAAAGGAACTTCTCTGTAGTATCAGACACAGTACAATCATGCAAAAGACCTTGAAGCACAAAATAAATAAAAAAACAGGTTTCAGGGACAGACCTGCAGGGCAGTAGGCGTGGCATCCCTCCACACACTCTTGTGAGCACTGCAGGGGCACTGGGTGCTGGCAGGTGATTGGGCAGGCGCTGGCACAGGCGTTGTACCGCCACTCGCACTCAAACTCTGGCTCGGCCTTATTCAGATCCTGGCAGCTCAGCGCTGGAGAACACATTGCACATTTACACAAGGGAATGCATGCTCTTTCATTTTATTTACTTCACAGCTCATACAGAGATGTAACCAAACAAAGTCTCATAACATACTTATATATATTACCAATAATGCAGTTTGAGCTACACACAGTATGCACTGGTAACAAATTATCCAGGTTTAAGGTACAGGTATGTAAAGACATATATTTTCAGTGAGTTCAGTAGAAAAAGAAGGAATGTTGTTCTTTCAGACCAGTTGAGTGTCAGCTTAAGAAAAATAGTACCAGTTTGAGGTACTTGAGGTTTTTGAGTGCATATAGACACATCACATTTTTATATACACAGAAATTTAGCATTATAGGATCTCTGTAGGATTGAGACACAGGCTGTAGAGTTTAGGTATACTGAGAAATGAGTAATAGCAAGAGCCTATAGACTCACGGCACAGGTCGTTGGATCTCCAGTGCACCACTATCCCTCTCTGGGCACATTCATGGGCATAGGCAGCGATGGCATCGCAGAAGCAGACACAGTCTCCCACAGATGGGCAGGAACAGGTGTCATAGATACAGATCTCCCAGTAGGGCTCTGGGTTCACCTGCCAATGGATTCCAGTCAAATCCTTTCCTCTCTACCAATTGCATGAAGTCCCATCACAGAGAGGGGCTAGAGATGACATACAAATGACAAATGATTGCTTGGCTCCCTCTTACCACGCTGTTGCACTCCCTGAAGATGGCGCTAGTGAGCACTCGACAGGACTGCTCCACCGTCACCAGCTTCAAGGTATTGTCGCTGCACTGGGAAGGCACCTGGACACAATGAGAAATGAACATGCGTGTAAAATGCACTCCCTGCTGGGTAAAAACACCTTTCCGTGGCTGCAGAAAGAAAATGTCTTAAAAAGTAAAAAACTAAAAGAATCTTGGTGCTGCAATGGATGTCATATAAAACATAAAACAAGGACGGATGCTCTCTGAATAATCGTCTCAGAAAGTACTTACTCTAATACACTACATCACAATCTTTTAGCAGCCACTCTTCTCCACACAGAAGTGGAGAGGAGTGTTGGTCTCAGGAATACAATCTATTGATTTTAAACGCAGATAGATTAATGGCTATATTTAAAACTGCTAATTAAATGCAGTCTTTTTAAAACCTCTTTGTCCCATGCAGTGAATCAGTCTGGCTTGATGCAAGCTGCATTCAGAATCCTGTACTATCAAAGATAGGCCCCCTCACCTGAACTGCATCTGCGCAGCTGGGGTTCACCTTCCAGGAGTTCCCAAAGTCTGCAGCGCCCACCTCCAACTGGTTGTTGCTGCTCAGTAGGTCATTGTTCTGAATTCCATCAAAGTTCCCACACAGACCACAGACCTTCTCCTGTTGGGACACACATAGCATAAGAACATGGGAAGTGAATCATATGTATGTGATTGGTTGAGCTTATGCAAGTGAACATATGGCTATTTAAGTGAGTTTTGAATATAATGTCCGTACTGTATGGGGGTATGCACATCAACATTGTATTGAATGTGTACTGTATATAGCATGAGTGGATGTGCCAAGTTGTTTGTGCATGCCCATGTGCATGTGTACTGTATGCCAGTGAGTATGTACTGTATGTGGTTGCTTGTGTGTTTATGTGGACGTGGATGTATGAGTGGGTGTGCGTGTGTGCTCACATGTGTGCCTACTTGTGCATGTGTTTGTGAATATGCATGTGTTTGTGTGTGCATGAGTATGTGCGCATGAGTGCATGAATGTGTGCATGTGTGCATAAATGTGTGCATGTTTGCATGAGTGTGAGCATATGTGCATTAGTGTGTGCGTGTTTGCATGAGTGTGAGCATATGTGCATGAGTGTGTGCCTGAGCGTGTGCCTGAGTACCCTGTAGTGGCCCTTGATCTGCACAACAAGCCGCGTCCCCTTGTCCCAGGTGATGACAATGTCCTTGCCCAGCAGCAGTATGTAGTAGAGGCCCGAGCGCACAATCTCCACCTCTGTCTCCTTCAGCACAGGCCTTTTCATCTTCACCTGCAGAGACACACACACAGTGCACACAGTCACAGAGCTGCATGGATGAAGAAATCGAAGGAAACAGGAAGTGCAGAAGTGAATCCTGCAGGCCCCACCTCTCCCTGTTCCATCACAATGAGTCCTCCATGGTAGAGCACAGTCACACTCTTAGCACACCTGTGACCCACCAACCCACATGCAGTGTTCTCCACCAGCACCCGAAACGTCCCTTTATCTCCATTGCAATGATCCTGCAGGGAGAGAGAGCGAGAGAGAGAGAGGGAATAGGTACAGTAGGTATAGCTTGCATAAAGGCATGAAAGCAGAGTGCACTATTCTTAACAGATTTAAAAAAATTATATTTCTCGATGCCTTTGGGGACTCTTGACTGTGTTTTATTTTTTTTACCTTTTTTGATTTGTTTGTTAAAATTTTTGATTTGTCTTTTTTATTTTTATTTGTATGTTTGGGTAGTTGGGTTTCTATGTCATGCCGTCATTAGTTAAATAACGGGAGTTGTTAAAATTCAAACTCAAAGATGTTAAGGATAACTCACCTGCACCAGAACATACTGACAGAGGCCAGGGAAGGAGTATTGGAAGCCATCGAAGGTGATGTAGTGCGCATCCCCGACCGTTTTGCAGGACCCGTCACACACGTTTCGGCTGCACTCCCACTTGCGGTTTCGACACACACTGCCCAGGACAGTCAGGCATTCAGAGAGGCCACATTCATTTTTATGCTCGGTTTTTACTTTTTCTGCCAGTTTACAATGCCCAAGCTCATTTGGAGGCAGGTCACGCGGCTGCAACATGGACTATCAATTTGTTGGAGCACAGACTAGCATGTGTGCAGCCTGAGGTTTCCCACTGAACTGTAGATCAGTATATCAGCTGGACATTCCAATCAGGAAGCACACAGCATTTGTGAAGTCTCAGTTTACAGCAATTCTGTCAGACCTGAGTTAAATACAGAAACATTCTGACTGGTTTTCCATCCTGGAAAAGGAGAGTAAAAGTCCCTCACAGAAGTCCAGCCAAGCCTGTTTTCCCAAAATCCTATTTACCTGCAAACCTGGTCACAGTGACCCTGAGGGCCCTTAATGCTTAATGCTTACCATGTGTTGCAGTCCATGGTGATGGTCTGCCCTGGAGCATATGCCTTATTATTATGATAACAGGGACACTGGTCAGGGGTAATGCAATCTCTCCTGTGACGGACCTGCAAGCACAAACAACCAAAAACAAAATCAGTTCATCCATAAATAAATCTGGCCTCACACCGAGGCATTGGTTTCAACTAATACATTTCTAATGTCAGGACACATAATCACAAAGAGACCCCCCGCACAGGGTCATACCAAGGCCACATTCACAAAATGTGTTTTAAAAAACATGTATTTTTCATATTCAAACAAATAAAGGATTTAGGGCCTTTCATAGAAAATGGCAGTACCATCCCAGCGGGGCAGGTGCAGCCGGAGATGCAGCCCTGGCTCACACACTCCAGGTCGTAGTTCTGGCAGGTCTTGGTGCACTCGATACCCACGTCCCTGGGACTGGCGCACACCAGGTTCTGCATGGGGGGCGCGCATGAGACAGAGCGGCGGCCTGGGGGGAGACGGGGGTTCCGGGGGGAGAGGGGGGGGGATCAGGTCAGATAGGCGCATATTCAAACACATCCACAGACTGAGGCACAGACACTGACACAGACTTACATGTATATGGCTACATACGCAGACTGAAAGAGACACAAACAGCGAGATAGACAAAGACACAGACTCTGAGGCACAGACACAGAGACAGATACAGACACAGAAACACACCCACACACTACATGGGACATGTATCTTTATCTTGATTCAATTATTTATCTTGATGTTACTTTAACACTGATGCCTAGAAAATAAATATCAGTACAAATACATATAACTCTATATTGGTTATCTATGGAGATTAAGGCTGTTCCAAATCTTTTTTGAATCTTTTGCTGAATCCAGGGGGATGCAGGCCTGTGCATTCCCGTGTTGTGCACTGGGAGGCCGTAGTACGATACCCCGCGAAGCAGGCAGGTCTTCCGCGAAGAGGTCAGACAACATGGCCGCCGGCATCTCGTTGGAGCTGCAGCGCATGGCGCCGTTCTCGCAGTAGCTGCGGGAAGAGGCACAGCAGAGCACACGGGTTTCAGCGCACGGCGGGGCCGCCGTCTCCACGGCGAGCGCCGCCGCGCGTTCGGCTGGCCGCCGCTCACCATATGCTGTGGTAGTCGGAGAAGACGTCGTTGGGATGGTAGACCTCCCCGTCGTAGTAGCAGGGACACTCGGCGCGCGGCACGCACTCCTTCGACTCCTCAGAAAGGAAGAGCCCCCGGGGGCAGTAGCAGCCCTCCAGGCAGAGGTCTCTGCAGTTGGTCTCGGGGAAGGAGAGCGAGCGGCAGCTCTGGTTACAGGGGCTTCCACACTGCTCATACACCTGGTCATCTGGGCAGCTCAGCTCTGTAACGCACAGATCACCCATTAGCCCACATCATCCTCTTGAGCCTAAACTAACTATGCTCAATATGAATTCATCATTTATCTCAGAATTTCAGTTTGGGCAGTGGGGCCCTTTTTTGCTGCTGCATTGACTCAAATTGATGATGTTGAAGATGATTTCCTTTTAAAATATTTTTCCCCCATTTTTTCCAATTTGGAATGCCCAATTGCATTCACCAGTGCTTATTGCTTAGGGACCCATCCTTGCACTTGAACAATGACTTCACAGGATGAGTTATCCAGCAGCCCATCTGTCCACAACTTTCACATCCAAATAAATCCAAGTGTAACTATTTATATTCACAAACACTTGGGAAGGTTAGGTGATGTAAAACTCACTAAACTAAATATGTGAAGAAAAGGAAGAAAACATTAATACTTGTATAGAAATGTTTGTCAGTTAAGGACCAGTAAATCCAGGCCTTTGTTTGCTGAGACTCAGCAGACTTGGATCGATTTTGCTTGAGTAATTTCAGGTTCAGTACGGCAGTGAGCAGTTACCACAGAATTTGGGGCTTCTCCAGTTGACCAGCACTCCCTTGCTGGCGCAGGCGGCTGCGTAGCTGGCCACGGCGGAGCACAGGCACTCCTGCCCGTCTGCGCAGGCGCAGACGTCGTAGCGGCAGTTCTTCAGGAAGGGGGCGGGGTTCATCTCGTTGTGACACGGCTCGAACTGCACGGAGAACACCACCGAGCAGGACTCCTCCGCAAAGCGAACTGCAGGGGAGGAGGGACGAAGGACAGGGAGGATGGGGAGAGAGGAAGGGAAGAAGAGATAAGCAGTGTGCGGTGTGTGAGCAGAGATTATGGCTAATGATGCACTGAAAGAAGGCAGAGTGCCAAAACATTTGCATATCCAAAAATGTATTAAATCTGAACAGTAATATTGGTGTGCTGTCCTTTTTCTTCCATCTAATAAAATTTTTATTAGTCCAATTTTCGGGCCCAAGAATATATAGCCTACTAAATCATATCTATCTCACAGAGATGGACCAGCACACACTCTTGATTTTATGGCACACTCTATTCTTTTTCCCTTTCTTACAGGCCATAAATAGTTATTAAAAAAAAGTTATAAAAAGGAAGTGAAAATTTCTGGCCTTTCATAAATCTTTTTTTTTTAGAAAACAGTCATTCAAGAACCCTGATCTGAAAGGTACAAAGTTAATACAATTTCTCTGTGTAAGTAGGCAACTGTGCACTTGGTATGATGGAGAGAGCACAGTATAGATTTCTGTGAACACAGATGAGCTAATTATTATCTTATTATTCATATTTTTCTGTTCACTCGTATTTGGATGTTGCAAATTTTCCAGCCCTTGGGCTTATGTGTATGAAGACAAAGGGAGATTGAAAGTCTACCTCTCTTGGGGTTGAGGATGCAAGGGTCCGTGTCTTGCTTCACCACATTGTTGCAATCTCCATTCATTTTCCACGAGTTGCCAAACCCTTCCACCCGCGTCTCCACAAGCCCGGCGTCCGTCAGGAAGTCGTCGCCCTGGTTCCCGTTGTAGTTTCCGCAGAGACCGCATGTCTTACCTGCGAATGCCGGCCCCAGCTGTCGCAGGAGCACACAGCAACAACGCCGTTATTTGGGCAATAATGGGTGGAGCCCCACTGTCCATTGTCTCAACAGTCAATGAACTCCTCCACTAGCAATGGAAGCCTTCACTTTAGAAGCACCTAGTGCATGTACCAAGTGCATATGACTCCATGAGGAGGGTGCAGTCAGGGACTGATTTTCGACACTGACCTTGAGCAGGAGCTTTCCCCGTCCGTCCCAGTCCAGCTGGAAGTCATCGCCGTATGACACCCGCAACGACGACAAGACTGTTCTCTTTATACGAAGTGGCCCTGTCAGACACACAGTGTCTAAGGTTGATTGGAAGTATCATGTGTATGCACAATGCATTCGTTTATTGTATTATGGATTTATTATGTGCAGTATGACAGAGTCACAATAATAAACAAATCTGTGTTGGGGTCAATGTAAGCCAACTATCTCAGCAGCTGTGAAGATTAGATATTTTGGGAGCTACAGTAATGACTCACACTAGACCAACCACAACACAAGTCACATCTATTCTGTGATGAAGTTCTATGTCAATGTCAATGACAATGTTTCCGAATTAGCAGGAAATCTGGGGATGTGATATATTAAGCACCGTGGGACAGAGGGGTCTGGATGTCCATGCCGTCCACTGCAACCACGCCTCCATGTTTGAGCTTGACGGTGACATTGGCCAACTGGTGGAAGCGCAGGGTGGCTGAACGAGTGCAGACCGCATCCTGGTCATCGGCACACTTTAGAGACAGAGCACATTTGAGAACACCACAGGGAGAAGACACAGCTGAGGCTGACTGCACACGACACGGCTGAGGTTTGCTGATGTGCTCCAGTAGAAGGCAGTGGAGAGAATGTTTGGACAGGGTGACAATGGGGCATTGTAGCCTTATGAGGGACAAACAAATACCTGTACTGTTTCAATGGCAGCAGCAAACAGGTTGTCTTGGCAGTCCTTAGCAAACAGATACTGGCAGATTCCACTGAAGGTGAAAAACTTGTTGTCGAAAGTCTTGAAGTGAGATTGCCCCGTGACAAAGCACTCCCCTATTGAGCAAAGAATGCAGAATGAAAGGCAGGTGGTGAAAAAGCTTTAGAAAGCCAGTGGTTTGCATGTTATTCAAATAAACAGAGCACACAGGACACTGCGATTCTCGTTGTTAATGCTGTGAGAGGGAGCCGAAACACTATTTTGATCCTTGCTGATGATACAGAGTGAATCAAAGAGGACTGCTCCTCTACTGAAGACCAAGCTGTGAAGTGATAACAGCTTTCCTTCATAATAACAACAGCTCAAGTGCCCTTTTGAACCCGGCTCAGATTTCACCTTCTTTTGTGACAAAAGAAGCTCAAATCAGCACCCAGCTTTCAGGGCCTCTGAGTAAATCTTTACTTATGCTGGGCATAGCACAATAACGTCACTCCCTCTCCCGCACTGCTCTCGCTATCTTGATGAAACCTCTGCCCTGCTCATTACAGACATATGAGGAGAGAGAAGGCCAGGAAATTTAGAGGAACACAATTTGGAGATGAAAAGGACTTGGCGTCATCAAAGACTGGCAGAGAATAGCTATTCCCAAGATTTTGGAAGCTTTTCACCATAACACTTCCCCCTCCATTCCCAGAAAACCTTCTACTCATATCCTCAAATCCCAAAAACACACACACATAATAGGTTGGCCTTCTATAGTCTGGACAATAGTGAATTGCAAATTAAATGGACTGGACTGGACTTATTTATTTATTAATGCACAGGAGTCATTTGGGCCTCATTCACGAAACATATGTACTATCATGTTTTACCGTAAACTGTGTGTAAGAAGATTTCGGCACTCATCTTTTTTTTCTTTCTTATCAGTATTTGTTCATGGCTTTGTCCTTATGCTAATCACATGAACAGGATTGCACATAAAATTAGTCAGCATTCATCATCTCAAACACCTGCACAAAAACAAAAATCTGCACATGTGTCATGAATCCCAAATTGGATTTTCATTGGAACATTAAGAACAAAAATAAAAAATAATTTAAGAAAAGTTTTGTGAATCAGGCCCATTGTGTGGACACTTGGTTTTCTTAAAAAAATAAAAAGAGTAGAAACCTGCTTTGGGAGGACAGCATATGCTTTGTTCATGTGACCATGAGGCTGATTGCATGGTTAATTGATGAGTCAGGCATGTAAAGCTCAGAGACAGAGCAGGGTTGACAGATGGCGGGGAGCAGTTTCATTTGGCCACTTACAGGCCACTCTGAGTTCAAGAGAAAATTGTTCACAAATCCAATCACAGTGACTGCCGAGCACTGCTTTGCTTTTGCAAAAGTCCTTAATTAGCAGTGGTGGCTCTCTGCAATAACAGCAAGGATATTCATGGCCACAGTCACGTGATCACATTTCTCAAACAAAACATCAAGAGGAACCAGGAAAATGCAGGCAAAGTGAGCCAAAGAAAGAGGAAGTAAACAGTACAAAGGGCAGAGTTATCGTGAACTGCCAAATAAGAAAAATAATCCAGGATGCAATCTTCCTGCTTGTGTTCCTCATCGCATATCAGGCAACAGCGCTGCAGCTACCCGAGCTGATTAGCATTTCTACTGCTTTTCATTCAAGTCACATCCCCATCAGTCAATCACTTGACAGACCATGAATTCTCCCTCATCTGGTTTGTTTGCTGCATGTGCATTTAAAAAGAGTCAATCTAAATTATACAATTAAATGTAGTAACCAATCACAACAAACAAAGAAAACAAGATAAATGTTTGTTTTGGCTAGTGCATTGGACCTGAAGAGGAGAATAAAAGCAGAGATGATATCTGCTTTCAAAGACTTTCTTTTTCAAGCCTTAAAAATTCATTTTTAAGCTGCTGCATCACTATCATATGAGGCCAAAATGTGTCATTTTTTCAATATGTGTTGCTACACTCAATACAATCAGGTACAGGTGTTAAAATCAATGAGAAGATGAGGGTAGTTTACTCTATAGATATAATCTTCGGTCATATGATGACTATGAGAGAGAACAGATGATGTCAAGGACAGGAGAGCTCACCTGGACAGCCCTCATTGGTGCACTCCCACGAGCCATGTCGACACACACTTTAAAGAATAGAGATGAAAACAGAAGAAAACGTTAGCTCTTAAATTAAAATGACCCATTCAGTGAAGTCCAGAGTGTAATCTCTCAGGTCAGTGAGTAGATATTTATATCGGACTGTGTGAAGGTGAGCCGTTTCTCACCAGGTGTTGCAGTCCTGCGGGATGCTGGACCCAGGAGGATAGCGTCGACCCGTGTGCATGCAGGAGCACTGCGAGACATCCACACAACGGACCCCTTCCAGAATCTTCCCCGCTGTTAAGCAAACATGCAGGGAAACCGAGCAGTGAGTGTAATTCAAACACACAAGCCCACACACACAAACACACAACCACCCACGTACACACACACACACACACGTGCAGGCGCACACACACACACACACACGTGCAGGCGCACACGCATGCACATGCACATACTGTCTGTTCCTGCTCACCTGGGCAGGTGCAGCCATCTGAACACTCCTCCCTGCACACCTCATGGATGTTCAGGCTCTGACAGGTGGTGGAGCAGGGGCTGGTGCACTCGCTGTACTGCATTCCTGCTGGACAGCTGGGAGCTGAGGACCACATCACGGTTTAAAGCCCCACCCTGCATCTCTCCACCATCCCCAACCCCACCCACTCACATTCAGACTATATATATATATATATATATTTGCATTTACATTCGCTGGCTTGACAGTTGCAGTCTAAAGCAACTTACAAAGACATCCTGGCAAACAATACTCAGGTGACAATACCATTGGTAACAAACACTAGGAAATAGACAGTAGTTACACTATAGATCTTTAGTGCAAAGCTGATTGGACTCAGCCACCACTCAAGTGAATGAAATAAGATTACAACTCTGATGCTGTAAAATAATCTAGCGGGTAAGGGAACAGGCGCCAGCGTTGGAGTCAGACTGTAGTGCGGTGGGGCGGGACTCACAGCACTGGCTGTGGGTCTGCCAGCCGTGAAGGGGCAGCCCGTGCGCGGCACAGGAGCGGGCGTACTCCAGGAAGGCCTGGCATCGGCAGGCCTGGTCCTCCCCGCAGTGGCAGGCATCTTCCTCACAGAGCAGGGCGAAGGCCTCGGGGTCAACCACGTGGGCACAGCGCAGGAAGGAGGGTGAGTTCCGCAGAGCGTCACACTGAGATATGAGATCCTACAGAGAGAGGGGGAGAGAGAGTTAGAGAGAGAGCGAGGGAGACAGAGAGATTTTGGATGTTCCTTTATTGAAACACAAACACTTTCTATAATTACCTTAGCTACTACCTACCCAAAACCCATCCCACCTCTGCTCATCCCCCCCCCAAAAAAAAAGAAAAAAAAAGAAACCCACTACTATTAACCTCCTACCACAGTTAACCTCAACAGGTTTAAGTTTTCCTCATTCACCACACAGAGAGAGAGAGAGAGAGAGAGAGACATTGAATTTTGATTCCCGTTCATTTTGACAGTTAAAGGAGACATACAATCCTTGCCACCCGAACACATAAGAGAGAACGAATAGGAGAAGGGGGAGACCAAGAGAGACAGAGAGAGAAAGAGAGAGAGACAGAGAAATAGAATAAAAGAGAGAGAATTATAGTGTCAGTACAGATTTTAGTCAACATTAGAGACATTGAAAGGAGTCATTAGTGAGCATATTAAACAGACCACATGATCCTCAAAGAGATGAGGAGCTGCAGAGCTACTTCAGTATTGGATAGAACTGTATGGTGCAATTTAGTATAGTACAATTTATTTTGATATACTATGGTACAGTGTGGTGTGATTTGGTATAGAATTTTATGGTAGTGTATAATAAAGTTTGGTATACTGTAGTGTGGTGTGGCTTTATACATTATGGTTCAGTACAGTGTACATAGTACTATATGATATGCTTGGCACATTATGGTACAGTTTGGCATAGTGCTGCACCTGTATAGTACATCATGGTTTGGTAAAGTTTAGTATGGTTAGGTTTGGCAGTGTTGGTTTGGTACACTCACGGCTGCAGTTGATCTGGATGCATTGCAGGTCTTGCTGGGCGGAGACACACGTTTGCAGAGCTTGCCTGGTTCACGCAGAGCCCACGAGTTGGCAAAGTCATAGCTGCTCTCGGTCAGAAACCCTGCAGGAAGACGCCATAGACAGCCATAACTGCTCAGGCCATCCTGCTCTTCCTCCATTGTAAAGCTACTGTAGCACTTCATACATACGCTACATACATCTTTAAACACGGGTAGTAAATATGAAAGCAACAAATGGAAAGCGATATCATGTGAATAAGGAATATAAAACAAATTGTATACATACAATAACTCTCTTGTGCATACAAAACGACATGTACATATCAAATATGGGTGTTAATTATAACACAGACTTGAATACATCAAATGCGGGCAATCAGGGAATAAAAAAATAATTATTACCTCCATGCTTAATAACTCTGTTAATTATTAACAAAGATTAATCATTAATCTTCTCAAACACAAGAGAAAATGGGTGCGGAGTAAATTAATGGGACATTAAATCACTAGACAGATTGGTCACTGTTAAGCAAGGCCGCGTCTGAAAGGGAAACTGCATTCCTTTATGACAGAAAGTGATAGTAACTGAAGTTAAACAGTTTCACACACAAACACAACAAAGGCTTCCAGTCACTCACAAAGACAAAGACATCCCATCAACTAAAACTGAAACCGTGTAAATTAGATAGGAAGCAGTCTCTCGTTCAAATGATATTTGCTACATTTCTCATTAATTGGTACTCTGAAATGTTGCCTGGGCTCTTTTTAGCTGTTCCGTACCTGCTCTTGTGGTTACGCATACTGTAGCACTCAGACATGATTTGGTTAAAACAAATGGCATTTCTCAGTTGTTGCATGCAAGCATGTATCATGTGCCATTTCAGATATTAGGTTACGCTACTGGTCTCGTCCTGTCTCCTTTGAGACGGAATGCCCACCTTCCTGCGCGGTGTAGTCGTCCTCCGCCAGGCCGTTGAAGTTGGCGCACAGCCCGCACGTCCGGTTAGCATGGTGCTTGGACAGCAACAGGTTGATGTTGCCGCTGCTGTCGATTTTCACCTCAAAGCCAAATTCCTCACTCCACAGCTTATAGTAGCCCAGCTCTGTCCCAGCAAATATGGTGCTGGAGGCGTAGGGCAGGGACAACCTGAGGAAGAGAACTGAGCACTGACACCCCGGGACTGCTACTTAAGTCACTGCATCACCATCATTTCTCACACGCACGTTTCTTTTACATGTGCACACACAAAAACAAACACACACATACTGTATGTACATATACACACAAACACACACAAACAAACACAAACCCACGGTCCCACACACACAAACATACTTACTTATATATACTTGCACATACTTTACAGTATCAGCGTTTCCCATGCAATTAATTTATTTGGGCGGCCCACACAAATAGATTTCCCCCAGCCCAAAATTTTTTTCTGGTATTTAGTTGTATAAGCAACACACTATACTTTTGTATTTGTTATTTAATTTTTTTTAAATATATACAGCTTAATGCAAAAAGTGCCATACAGAGTTCATTTTCTTCTGAAGACACGGCCAAAGCAAAAATTAAAAATATAATTTATTTATTAATTAAGATAAATAAAACTGTCCTACCATAAAATATAAAATATTTTGCCCACAAAATGTGAACTCTGTCTGCACAACAAAATTTTATAATAAGTACAAACAATCTCTACCTACGAACACGTACACGGATTCGACTGCCACAAATAAATTCCCAACCTGTGGGAAACACCAACAGTATATATACAGTACACACACACACACACACACACACGCGCACACACACACACGTGCATGCTCGCAGGCACACACACACACACACACACACACACTGTTGACCTCTGTCTTTATTCAGAGAAAAATCAGCATTGGAATGGGAAGGTGCAGGGGCACTAGTTTCACAGGGTAAACAAACGGCCCGTTTCCCTTGCGACATTTGTTCAGTGCTGATACAGCCCAGTGCTCAGCGTCAGCAGAATTGGAAGACAGAGAGCAGCAGCACAGGGATACAGACAGCTCACGGCAAATGAGAGAACATAATTCCACTGCAGGTAAACAAAGGCATTGTTATTTTGTCCAGACTCCGGGAGTCATAAAACACAGCAGGACACGGCAGTGCCCAGGGCTTTGACAAGCTCTACTCAGTTTGAAGTGCCAGCTTTGTGGTGAGCCGAGTTGGCAGACTTTTGAAGGCATTTACTGGGTGGTAGGGTGGCATATGGCAGTGGTTTAGGAGAGGGACATTTAACCAGATGGTCGCTGGGAGTAGCACCAGTTCATTAAACATTCAACCACGAATATGGCTAATATGTAGAAAAGTTAGTTACATAAGTCACCCACTGAAATGAATGAATTAATGTAGCTTAAAGAGCATGTTGGTGGGCCAGATCTGAGGGCTGTTGTAAGGGTCGTAACATTAATGGACAGCAAGAGGAAAGAGACAGAGTGAGGCGCGCTGAGCTGTGTATCGACGAGACGGCTGCGGTTAGTTCTGCACCTGTTCTCTCCCTGCATGAGGCTGCCGTCCACAGACAGGCGAAGCTCAAAGAACTCCCCCAGGTACACCGTCACACCCCTCCGTTTCCCGTGTCGGAAGTCACCTGCGTGGGGCCAACAAACCCAACGATTCAAAACCGAACTGACGTGGACCGTGTAGAGGAGGCGTTCCGATCGAGACGAGACAATCCCAGCGTCCGTACCCAGCAATGAGAAGGATCGGCGGTGACAGTCTCCGGCCAGCATGTAGCTGCAGTCTCCAGGAAAGTCGTACAGGACCCCGTCGAAGGTGTGAATGTGGTGCTGACCGAACAGGCTACATCGCCCACTCAGAGCTTTCCCATCGGCCCCAGAGACCCACAGAACCAACACCCAGGCTGAACAATAAAGAGGGATTAGAACGCACTAAAGTGAGACTGAAAACCAGCCATAGTCCGACAGAAGTTGATTGAACACAGACCGTGAATTATAACATGCAAGTATCTTCCATTCTTACAGGGTGATATCAACCCCTCTCATTAAAACAAACTTTAGGTTGTTAGCAATCAATGATAATCTACAGCAGTGGTTCCCAAACCTCTCATTGGGTACCCCCAGCCAGGCAGGCCTATTTTAAGTTACATTTCAAGCACACCTGATACAACTAATCAAGCCCTTGATTAGTTGTATCAGGTGTGCTTGAGATGGGAAACATCAAATGGCTGGATTTGGCTGGGGGTAGCTGAGGAACCACTGATCTACAACAACAAACGCACACATAACAAACTTATAGATCATGCAGTAAAAGTGCTGAACTGCACTGTTCTTGATTTAATGATTACTGAGAATATTGACCTGTTCTTTTCTGGCAGCACAAAAGCCAGGAAAAGTAAGCTGTCTCTCTACGTTGTATTAAATTGGTCTGGACAGTCTGTCCCCCTCAGCACCATGTTTTGCATACACCCACCTGTTAGGTGAAACAGTACAGCCCATGATAGCCCATCCAAGCTGTGCCTTCCCATCTGTAAACACAAACAGAGAAAATGTCACAGAATTGCATTTTAACTGTTTTCAGTGTGTGAGGGTTATTTTCTTACCTTTCTTTCTACAAACACGTGCACATACACACATGCACACACGCACACGCACACACACACACACACACACACACACACTGTATCTTATCACGGGTGTCATGATGCTATTTCACCCCTATTCTGAAGCATTGCTGCCACATTCTTTGTTGACAAATCTCTCATTTTTAACTAACTGCTTTCTCTCCTTGGACAATTTTTATCAATACTCCAAACTACAACCTTGAGGATGGAAAAATTCCAACATACAGCACCAAGCTCAAAGAACCCTCATGAAGCTCTAGAATGCACCTCAGCAAATCAGAAAGGCTTACAGTACCTCTGCAGTCCTAGTGAGCAAAGTCCAGCACGTATGTGTTCCAGCTGAAGTTCCACGTCTTCAGTGCACAACAGTCATGGTCCTACCTTCAGAGAACTCTGGGAAGAAAACAGTACATGATATTGTTTTATACAAGACAGGAAGCTGGCCCCTCCCCTGTTGAAATGTTGGGGGAATGATGACATGAGAGTGTTATATCCGTTCTCCCAACCATGCTGGTACAATGGTGCAGACTTGGCCTGCTGCAAAAGGCTGTCTGCTTAATTGCCAGGAGGAAACAATGGAAGGAAACAGGGGATTAAAAGGAATTGATAGATCTGTCTCAGAATTAAAGATAAGAGAAAACTGTTTTCTTGACTCTCGCCAGGAAAACCCTCCTGAAAAACACAGCATAACTTTGTCTGTTGGAAAGAAATGATCGACACAACATTGTAACACAATGAGAAAAAAGCATCATCCACAGACATGTCTAATTCAGAAAATATTCATATTCAATAAAATATTTTCCACTATAATTCCAGTGTATGCCATGTTATAGGATTATATATATTGAAAGATATTTTGCTTCCTTGAGCTGGGTGCCATTTCTGTTGATGATTGTGAAACCATCTTTATCCTTTATTAATGTATAATAATGTAACATAGCATAGAGTCATACTCTGGATCATTAGTAAAATAGGAGAGATTGAACGGTTTCAAAGACTTTTGAAAAAACTAATGTTCAGTGTTAAGTCAGCTACAGTGGAGTACATTTTACTCTTACAGAGTATAGTTGATAAACTGAGATTAGTATTTTACTGTGTATTACAATAATAGCCTTTTTTCAAAAATGGCAAGAACAAGTGGAACCAACTTAATTACAATGTTTTTGTCCTCTGTAGGTTGGGTCAAAAAAAGGTTATCTTTCCCTTACTCAGGCGGTGATTAATTTACATTAATCATTGTTTTCATATCCGGAATGTTCTGCAAACATCTAGCAGCTGATGAAAATTACAGGCTGAAAAATGGTTTCTCAAAAACAGTGGAATGCATAAAAAAACTGCCACCAACACACCCAATACAGATCAAAATTCCGCAGTGGTTTGTGGGCCGATGTGTGCAGCTATAGTTATGGCTGGCTTTGCATAGGAGTTATGGCTGGCTTTGCATGTAATTTATGCATTCAGGGTGATACCCCAGTGATATGAGCACAGTCGGCCATTGGGAAGCTGTGACCTTGGTTGGTATCGGAAAACACAGTGTTCGTGTGTGTGTGTGTCAAGGCTGCGAGCTCACAGTGTTGCTCAGTCAGAATGGAATAAAACAGCCTTTGTTGCTCGTTTGAGGAAAAGCCGTTTTAACTGGAGCCTGACCCCCACCCTCACTCCACCCCAGAAAAAACTCCTGCCTCCTTAAATGTTTTTGTGGCAAACGCTCTGCCATTCTGAGAGGAGAAAAAGCGTTTTTGAAGAGTGGCTTTGTGAGAGATAGTCAACATGCCAGGATAGAAAGCTGTGTTGTTTGGGCAAGACACACATAAAGCCTTTTATAAAGGCCTAAAAAGAGCATTATACCAAGCTTTTCAGGGTGAAATGAGCACTGCCACAGATAAAATATACTGTTCCAGCTGCAGGGTCGGGAGAGGTTTGAAGCCTAGATTTATATTCAACAGAAAACCCTCTCTGTTAAACTTTCTATAAAATGTTGCTTTTCTCTTGTTCGCATCATCAGAATTGTTCTGTGATGCATATGAATTTGACTGACAATTAGGACTTTTAATTTAAACAAAGTTAATTTTACAAAAAAAATGTATTTTTAATCCGGGATGAATTCAGTTTCATTTTAATATTACTTAGTTTGTACAAGACCTCAAATGGCTGTTCCTTGAAGGATACAACGCAAACAGTGAGCGCACGAAACAGCCCCATCCATCATAAGCGAAAGCATGACTCTGCCGCTTGTGGACGTGTGTGGAGCAGCACGCTGGGCACTTTAGTGATATGTTTTCGAGGGAGGGAAGAAAACAGAAAAGAAAAAGGAACTGTGGTGACAACGCCTACCTCATTCCTCTCATCCCTCCACTGCCAAGTTAAACATCCCTCTCTCCAATCAGCAGCAGAGCATGTGAGCTTTTCCGAAAATACTTTTATGCAACCCAAGCCTGATTTATACTTCGGTGCTCGACCCTTTTGTCGTGAGACAAAAATGGAGGTGCGACACTTGTAGGAAGGGCCATGCGACAAAGTATAAATCAGGCTTGAGCCTTCCAATGACTATAAATCACAATGTACAAAACCAATATCAAATATTCTCTATGGTAAAACTTAAGATTCGCTTGCTTCAACAAGTATGTAAAATGATTAAATGATCTTTTACTAATATTAAGGATATTATCATTAACTGATTTTTGCTAGTGTTAGCACAAGTGAACAATTTGGCTTTTGATCTGAATGCTTATGCAAATTTTGCTGTTGCAACAACATAAAAAAAATTATGTGAGGTAATTATAAATAAGGTTGTTTTCTGTCAAGCATTGTGACTGCACAGAGCAGACGGTCGTATAAAATTGCAATTTCATTAACGATTCATAATATTCATCTGCTCTCCCCAGAAAGGAACAAGTGTTTGTCCCAAAGCTTGGCAGTTGGTATTTCACAGAGCAGGTGACCTCTCAGTTTCCTAGCGATTTGATGTCCATTTTTTTTGTGAGAAGGGGTTTTATCTATTAATTTTATTTGCACTTAAAGCACTTTTGTTTAAAAACAATAGCACGGAAACAACAAATTCAAAAGGAGATTATGAAACCAAAGCAGTGCCAAAATAAACAAAATGCAATGAGAATCAGCATAAATTTAAAATCCCTGCATCACCACCACCTTCCCTCTCCCTCCTCCCGGTTCCTCCACCCCTTCCCTCTGTAGAGGATGACTTATCCCTCACATTCTTCCAGGCAAAGGACGGGCGATAAGAGCTCTAAACTCGCCTCCCTGGCCCCTCTGCTTCCGTAAGGAAAAGGGCGGCCTATTCTCGGCGCGGAGTGAGAGAGAAAGAGGAAGATTCAACAAGATTCTGCCACAGAGTGGCTCGCACTGCCGACATGCCGAAGCCTGCATTTCAATATAACTGTATAAAAACAAATTTAAACTGGTCACACAAGCCCTTAATTTGTATGCAATTTTTAGTCCAGATTAGTTTTATCTACCACATTTAATTTAAAGCGAAAGTAACATCAAAATGGTAATTTTCCTAAATCTGTGCATTTTGTCTTTCAATTTTATATGAAGTATTTGTATTTCCATAGCACTTTGCACTGTCCTTAGCTTCTTTAGTATCACTTTTGAATAGTGGTATATTCTTATCTTGTAATATTTAAAAATATTAGGAAAAGGACCAACAAACAAAATGTAGACAATTTTGACAGCTGCCCCTCTATAGCAGTGATGGGGCCCGTAATTTGGAAAAGAAGAATGTTGTTTGAGCCCATGATCATTGGTATTCTACTTGGACCAATTGTAAGATCACCCCCTACTAGCCCAACCAGCACCACTGCCAGCCCAACATGATTTCACCGGTGTCTAATTTACATGCCTGCTAGACCACACCCAGCTCAATTTACTGTGCCATCCTCTATTCAGGGGGAGATGATGACAGGATCTTTCATTTAACATACATTAAAGATAATCTTCTAGTACCAAAACTAAGTCCTGTAACTGAATATATGCATTCCTCTGAGTTTCATTGCAGAGAGGAACAAAGGAAAATTCATGGAAGCAAATAAATAAATAAACAAATGGGCTTTTTGAAGTGAAGGTTAACGCTCTGTGCAGAATTTCCCCGTTCTCCACAGTGATTCTGTGTCAGTCTCGGAGGGTCTTTCTATTTGTGAGCTCATTTTTCCTCGTAGGACAGCTCCGCTCTACCTGTGAATGAAAAATGGGCTGGCTGCAGCTCTGCCGGGGATCCCCACCTTTCATTTCAAACAGGCTGTGGCTGGTTGCTTTTAAAAATGCCCTCCTTCGCCCCCTTTGTCAGAAAATGTTTCCCTTCCACTTCTTCACTCGCTGCCGCTGGGCTTTCAAGGAGGTGGAAGCTCCTCTCGCACTTGGCTCACGATAAATTGCAAAAACAATAATTGACTTGTGGCTGCAGGTCAAAGCTGCTGTAGCCCACTGGAGGTATTCCCTCTCTCTTATTGACCTTCTGAGGAAGTGCTGCAGGCAAGGTGGTGATAATTGGACTGAACCTTTTTGCTGAATCACATTAAGAGACTTAGGGAATTCACCCATGTAGAAGCAAAACAGGCACCCCAGCAGCATCTCACAGCCATCAGTAACAAACTGTCTACAAAATGAAATAAATCCATCCATTATCTGTACCTGCTTATCCTGAGCAGGGTTGCGGGGATACTGGAGCCTATCCCAGCATGCATTGGGCGAGAGGCAGGAATACACCCTGGACAGGCCACCAATCTATTGCAGGGCACACACACCATTCACTCACACACTCATACCTATAGGCAATTTAGGGTCTCCAATTAGTCTACCTGCATGTCTTTGGACTGTGGGAGGAAACCTGAGTACCTGGAGGAAACCCACACGGACACAGGGAGAACATGCAAACTCCACAAAGAAAGGCCCCAAGTCGAGATTCTAACAAATGACTTTCTTGCTGTGAGGCGACAGTGCTACCCACTGCACCACAGTGCCACCCCATGAAATAAATAATGTTATATATTATAGTATTTGCAAATATCTCCTTCAGTTAGGTAGACCACAGAAGAAAAATAATGCTCACAGCAAAACCTGGAGGATTTGCAGCATTTTGGAATCACAGAATGTTAGGCCGAAGAGACAGATGTCCCAGGGGTAACTAATGCATTTATATTATGGCTCCAAGAAAGGGATCACACCGGGTCATGTGGATGAGACAGATATCAGAACATGGAAGAGCACAGAGATGGCAGTGAGGACAACAAGAGCCAGCAGCAGATGGGCTCCACCTCTGAGTCAGGTTCTGCTCAAGGCTTCTTCCTATTACCAGCCAAGGAGTTTTCCTTACCACTGTCTCCCTAAGTGCTCTGGGGAGGTACAGGCCTGGATCTCTGAGAAGCTGCTTTGTGACCATGGCCATTGTAAAAACTGCTATACTATACAAATAAAATATAATTCAACTGAAGAGATTAAAAAAATAATAAAATAAAATAAAAAAAACCCGACTCACTGCAAGCATGTGGAACTAAATGTGAATAAATAAATATGAAATATAATAATTGTATAAAATGTTATGTTATACACCATACTTAACATTTATTGTTCTCTTGTTAAATTTGAATACAAATTTCATAAATATAAAAAACAGAGAAAATAGAAAAGATTATTTTGGTAAAAAGTGAGAAAAAAAGACAAAAGAAAAACAAATGCTTAAATGTGGATGAAAATACTGGGGCCATATTATAATTTTGCTGCATTGGCACCCAACCAACCATAGAAAAATGGTTATAAAAGGATTCCTAACAGTTCTTGCAGAGTGTAAATGAACGTGTGAAACTGGGAGATTTCCTATCCTTTTTCGGGAGCTCAATGTCACTCTGTTAGATCTACTCATTTCAAAGAGCTCCTTAAATGACACACAGCTCGCATGAAACCTCACGCTTCTCTCATGCCATTCACAGTCTGCCACCATCGCTGAACAGTACCCCACATGACATAAAGACTGCGTGTTATTTTATTATTCAGGGCTACCAAACATACTAATCCTCTGTTCTGGGACTAGTATGTGGTACTAAACGTAAGGTTTTTACAAAATACTTAACAAATGGCATTGAATGCATTGACCATCTGTGTCATTCGGATGAGGAAGTACCACTAAAAAATAACACTTTGCAGAGAAATGATAGGCCATCTGGCTTACCACTACCTCCTTTATGCCCATTGACTCGTAATGATCGTCACACACCAACACTCACAACTCTCAGCCATTTGCTAAATGATATCAAAATTAAATACCATGCTTAAACAGCTACATTTCACATAAAAGCACAGGCTAGTGTGAGTTGGCAGTAACTGTGTGGCCTGAAGGTCTGAGCACAGAATTCAGAACTGTCAGGTCATTTGCCTTGTGTAAAGTGAGCAGCAACACTTGTTAAATACGTTTATATATTACACTGATCAATACCCATCTTTCTAAACATCGTCTGTGTGCTTTGTACACTTGCCACAGGGAATGACAATGTCTGACACAAGAAGAGCAATAAACTATGTCACACTGCCACAGCTTGTGTTGCAATCTGCAACAACAACAAGGGCAGTTTGTCTATGTGGTTCACTGGGTTCTTAGGGAGAGCCAACAAGTCCTATTTCAGATTACAGTCACAGAGCATGTTGTAATAAGTGGTGAGCCAATGGCAATGCTAAAGCTATTTTTGCCATAGAGAATAAAGACATAATTCAACAAATTATTTGCAGCTTTGAAGAAGAAAGTTATAATAACACAGTATTTACCCAGAATATTAATATTATTCTTATTTTTGCTGCATACTATATGTCCACAAAGACAGAGATAGCACATGTGCTTTTAAAAGCACCTGTTTTTATCTTGATTACAAAAAAGGGCATACCTTTAATTTTCCCCATTCAATTAAAAACAAACATGAAGACAGAACGGAGTCTATATATTGAAACACTGTTAGGGAAAAACACACGGATATAAATGGGAGAGAAAGTGAAAGAGCGAGTGAGAGAGACAAAGAAAGAGAGAGAGAAAGAGAAAGAAGATGCACATTTTGAGAATGAATACGGTGAAAAGCTCTCTGTGTGATGACAGCTTAACTGTGCTGGATGAGTCTCCGGTCGCTGCCGTTACCATCGGGCGGCTGAAGATGACGGCTGACGCGGTGGAGCGATTGTCACAGCAGCAGTGGGCAGATTGGACGGGCACTGCGTTGCTCGGAGGGCGTGTCTCCGGCTGCCTCTCCGCTCTCAATGGGCTCCATTGTTCCATAAAAGTCAACAGAGAATGGGCATATTCTCAGCAAGCCACCGCTTTTGTTCCTTTTCCCCACTTGGTTTGACACAGAAGAATCAAACAGGGTTGCGGGAATAAACCTGAAAGCCCAGAGAATCAGTGGCTTTATAAGTTGTTTGGCAAGCAGCCCAAGCGCTACTATGCCTGATAAGCAAAATTCACCGTATTCAACTGTGTGAATTTTTCAGATATGATTACAATCTAACAGTTTGAAAAGATACTGTTACAATTCTGTTAATAAATAATATGAAAATAACTAGATATAGGTATAATTGCTTATTCACACACTTGGCAGGCCTGTTGACAAGGGCCACAAACAGTCAAAACACAGGAATAACTGTGTTCAGGGTGCCTGGGAGACTTTCTGCTGGTTAATTCTCTATTCTTAGCCTTGTAAAAACAGACATAACAGACATAGTGCAGATACCAAGATTTAATCATAACATATTTTGGTACCATGGAAAAACAGCTTGTGTCATGAACTATGGATCTATCATCACACAGTGACACTGTGTAATCTGTCACACATGCACCTGGTCAGTCATGCAGTGTGATTCATGCAGATTACCACTTACTGTGTGACACCAGTCTCAGTTCTTTTCCCCCTGAGGAGCAGATTATAATGTGAGCTAAGAAATTGTGTATGTGTGTGTGTGTGTGTGTGTAAGGGTGGATTTCCCTGTGGGTCTTGGCAAACAAGCACCTATGGAAAGAGAGGGACACATGAACAGGGATCACCTGTAATTGCACAGTAACTAATTTTATGAACTTGTGGAGGGACCAAGTCTCATCAACTTAGCACCAAACATCTATAGTGTCGCTGTCTAATGGTTGTAGTACCCTTGCTATTCGCATTTAATTTCACCATAATGGTCTTATGAGATGCTTTGAACAAAATCTCTTGCGAACTGAATACATGTAAACGTCCGCTCTTGAAGGCCACAAAGCATACCTGAAGATCTCCTCACACATGTTGACAGAGCAGCCTGTGAATTTAGCTCCCTTCCAGGCCATTTTCAGTCGCAGACCACAGTCCCTGCCCCACATTTGTACCATACACTCTACCCAGGGGGCTGCGCGCCAAGCTGTATTATTAAAAACATTATAATCTGGCAGGGTTCACCATGAGCTATGGGTAGGGAGCAGATTAAATAGTAAGAAGCCGCTTCCTCCACAAATTAAAGGACCTCTTTTTTGGGGATCTCCAGTAGAACTGCTCTTGCTCTGGCTTCAGCTCATGGCCCAGATAGAGAATTTAACTGCCACTGCCCACAAAGAGCAAAATAAGCTTTAGTTCTGCCCTTTACAGCAGCACCACTATGGCGTAGCTGTAGTGCATGTCGTTGGCTATGGCACAACAAAACGTACAGGTAAGCAGGGTCCATACTGTAACACCCGCACCCCCCCCCCCCCAACCCCAGTTTTCAGCATTTCGACGCAATGAACCTCAGCAAGTATTCAATGTTCCTGATGTGTCAAAATGTACTCCAATGTGAGGTAGTATTGTTTAAATTCAAACCAGCTTGCAATCCCCTGCTTGAAATGTGGACTCTTAAAGAATGGTTAACCCAGGTTTTCTCCTCATGGAGGGGAGGGGTCTGCACCTGTGTGTGTGTGTGTGTGTGTGTGTTTGTGTGTGTGGGCATGTTTTAATATCTTTGTGAGAACCAAATGTCCCCACAAGGATAGAAAGATGAGGAGAACTACGCAAGGTGGGGACCTTTTGCTGGTCCCCACAAGTTCAAGAGGCTGTTTTAGGGTTAGGACTTAGGGTTAGGGTTAGGGTTACAATTAGGTTAAGGTTAGGGTTAAGGTTAGGCAGGTAGTGGTTGGGGTTAGGGTTAGGGTTAGAGGTTACGGAATGAATGTAAGTCAATGGGAAGTCCTCACAAGTATAGCAATACAAACATGTGTGTGTGTGTGTGTGTGTGTGTGCGCGCATGTGAGTGCTCGGTGGGTGAATGTCGGCACACGTGGATGTGAGACATAACTATAGACAAAGAAACATAAAACCTCCACTCCGAAACCCACTGCAACATGGTTGCTTGCAGCAATAATAATTTTCATGAAGCATTTTTTTTTAATCCTATGTTTTATGTTTAAAATTGGGGATATAGTTTATTCAGTTTAACAAATAAGGTAAGAAAACAGATTTGCGCTTTCTGAAAGAAAGAAAGAAAGAAAGAAAGAAAGAAAGAAAGAAAGAAAGAAAGAAAGAAAGGTGGAAGCCACTCGATGTCTATGAAAGGCCGTGACCATGTGAGTAGGCTCTTCCGACCGCAGTACTGGTGGGAGTGTGCCGTTATATACGCAGGCTGACTTCACTATGTACTAGCAGCGAGCAGTGTTGGAGGCAGTCACACGAACGACCACCGCTCACACAATAGAGGACATACAACAATTCATGTTTTATAAACGACTGATTATTCGTCGTAGTCGTAGCATACGTGTTTCTATTTTTGAATCGTAACTTATTTTAAACGTAACTTATTTTTCCTAAAAGAAAAATCCTAATTAGAGTAGGCTACATTATGGCAGCGTTGACAGGTGGAGATAAGTGCATTAAATATTTGCTGTTCACCTTCAATTTTATTTTTTGGGTAAGTTTCAGCTGTTCTGTTTTCGAAATTTATATTCTGTGTATATCGTGCTCTGATTACAGCTATCCTTAGGAACGCACCTGTCCAGTAAGGGGTTTCAGAAACTGCTCGCATGTGGACGTTCTTCGTAGGCTATGGAACGATATGCTAAATTACAAAGCGACATAATTCAGTATTTGCTCGTGTAAATGTTGAAGCACCCTTATTTGTGATGGTTAACGAATACTTTCTCTGCTACACAATTGTATTTGATGTTGTGGGACGTTTGCATAATTAATTGCATTCCTTTGGATAACTGCACGCCGCAAACATACCTTTGGACTTTTAAAATATTTAAAGCAATGCAGATCGTTGATGTAAGAATGCGCAAAGAACGCAGGGGAAGGTTTTTCTAGACAGACTATTGGCTACGTCTCCGTTATCTTCGGGGTCTAAATCTTATTGTCCTGATAGTAGCCTACGTCCAAATGACCCGCAGTAGCCCAGTTTTAGATCGTGTTACTACCCGGAGTAACAGTGATCTCGTTTTGCTTGTTTGATGAGATTATGATATCACTGATGACTCCATATTGTTTCTGGAGTTTGGCGGGCGGCTCGGGGATGCCAATGTCTCCGTTTTGATCTCTGGGGCAACATCTTTCTAAGTGGCCTGTGATTGTAATTTGCATTAGTCTAAAATCAACAGTCCTTTTTCGCTGGCTTTACATTTTACTGGTGGGCGCGTCACTCCAGAGTAAGTGGGCACAGAGAATCATACAGACGCCCGTCATACGTTTTCTTCTAATCTTGAGATTCTAAAAATAGAATTCTTTAATCTCTCAAACAAATTAAGATTACAGGGTGTCCATTGACTCGTGTTTTACAGTGGAATACAAGGGAACGCTACAACACGCCCATCCCGAGTTCAATGTATAATTTGACAGACTTGGCACACTTGCATATACTTGCATTTAAATAAGGGAGATGGAGAATTTTTTTTTTCTTTTCTTTTTACTCAGTTACATTGGCCTACTGCACCATGTCTTATTATCTAAACTAAGATGCATCATTTAATGAAAGCTTTAGACAAAACAGATTATGAATGAACATTGAAAATGACATAGCTGCCAAAACAGCATTCAAAATCACAATACAATGCTAATATTTAATTATACAATCAATCACATTAAATTTGTATCATGAAAAGTTCAGGCCCTTAAACATTTCGGTTTCTAAGCCAAAACAATCAGTGCCCCCATTGAGCAGGTTGACATATGTCCAAAGCAACCAAGAAACAAGTTTCAAAAGCATAGGTTTTTTCGAAAGGGCTTTGTTATTATCATGAATATTTCAGTCACTAACAGACATGAACAAGAAAAGTACTTTTCTGATGTGTCCATGCTAATAAGCATAACCCCAGGATTCTATTCAACACAGTTTATTTGCTTTTAAACACATTCACTTTGAGTGTGCAAATCTTCAAGTGAAGAATGTTTTAGTTTGTTTAATGTTAAAGTTGATACTCTTCTTTACTGATAATGTTAAGGATATCCAATCTGTTATTTCTGCTCTTGTGTCCTTCACTGACATATCTTGCCAGTTTTTTCAAACTCTTATCATGATCTAATGGATATTGTGTCATACACGAAGTCCTGTTGAGCTCAGGCATTCCAAATTTCTCATAGGTATTAGAGGTAATAGAAGTGGTAGCCCCTTATTTACTTTCTATTATTAATGGCTCCCAAAGCGCTGGCTGTGTCCCTGTTGATTTTAAGACAGTTTGTGTTCAGCCTGTTTTTAAAAAACTTGGCCTTGACCCATCAAATTGCACTGTTTCACTATGACTTTTGGCATCCTTAAAAAACAACCATATCTTTAAAAAGTTTTAGTCAGGTTTTTTTGCCAGCATCATAGTACCTCGACTGCACTCATGAAGGTCACAAATGATCTTTTAATGAATGCTGATGCTGGTGACTGTTCTATAATGGTGTGAGATTTAAATGCAGGAGTACTGATTTAAAGGTTAGGGTTGTGGGTTGGCAGATCTGGAACTGCCATGGAGTGGCCAATGGTTCTTTGTGTCACTTGGTGATCACGTCTCCCCTTCCTCTCATATACCTTGTGGAGTGCCTCAGGGGTCCACCATGGGTCTGATCTTATTTTTCTTTATATATGCTTCCCTTTGGCCATATTGTTCAGTGACATTACATTTGTTTTCATTGTTACGCAGATCATACTCAATTATTCCTTCCGGTGAAGCCAAACAACGTTTCAAACCTGTCCCGTTTAGTTAACTGTCGAGAAGACTTTATGGACTGGATGTCAACTAATTTTCTTAAACTAAATTCTGACGAAGCCCGTTCTCATAATTGGTCCGGAACATTTACATGCCCAAATCCAATCATCTCTTGATCCCTTTTTTAATAATGTCAAATCCATTGAAAAGAACCAAGGTGTCAAATTTGATCCTGGTTTAAGCTTTGAGAGCCACGTCAACAAGGTTGTTCAGTCATGTTTTTATCACCTGAGGAATATTTCAAGAATTACATCTATTTTGAATTTTAAAGACACAGAGGTCACCATTCTTACTTTTTTCCCCTCATGCCTTGATTCCTGTAATGGTCTTTTAACATGTCTTAGTAAATAACAAAAAAAAAAAAAAACAATCAGTTGGATGAAAAAAAATATAAAAGGAAATTTTATGAAGGATATTAATAGATACAGAGCAAGATACAGCATGTGCAAGAGCCATCCAGTGTGCAGGCTGCACCTACAATCTGGCAGCTCAGGTGGTGGATTGCAGTGCAGAAAGGATTTGGCTTTGCAATTTGCAGGACTCTTATGTTCAAGTGTTTTCTCCCAAAATCATTGTATTTTTCTGGATTTTGCTGTAGCAACAGGATTTGCCTTCATTTGTGATTGGACATTATTAAATCATGGAGAAGAAATGGTGGGAGAAAAGAATTTTCCACCTGCCCTTCCCCCATGCAAAAAAGAATAGCGCCATCAGTAATTCAATAATTTAAGTATAAGAACAACTGCATAATTTATTAAATAAACTCCAAAAATAGTACATTCTCCAGTTAAAAACATTTTTAACATTTATATATAATTATATAGGCTACCACAATTATATTTAAGTGCAACTAAACAGGAGTTAAGCGATCTATCATTCCTGGGCTTCAAGGCATTAATGTATGTACAGTCAAGTTACCCTCCACAGTGGAGCAAAAGGCTTTGTGCTTCATTTAGTGCACTTGGGTGAAACCCTTCCTGCTTGATTGCCATTGTGTGATACCACCGTATGTGTCCTTCATGGCTTGGAACAGAGCATTGTGCCAACACAGGCAGAGTAAAGGGGCTCAGAAAATGAGAGCACTGGTTGGCTGGTCAATTACTCCAACCTGCTGATGTGCTGTAGACCAGCCCTGTAGTACTGTAGTCCAGGCCAAGCCTAGGCTTATCCATACTGTGGCCTGTGAGAGCTCTTCTCCTGGCTGGCAGAGGATTTCATACAACTCATCCAGGAAAGCAAACAGAGGACAGGATTCACAGATCCGGAATAACAGCCTGGAGCCCTCAACGCCATCATCAAGCCGGGTGGCACACACAGAGGTGTTTCCTCTGCGCTGCCCGGGGGGCTAATGACTAATATTCCAGGTCACATTCTTTACTTTGTTAAATTTAAGCCCATTTCATCAAAAATGTCCCCAGGATAGAAACGCTAGGTCTTCCTTGCACTTTCAACACAAGAGGCAAAAAAAAAAGCAAATGGCCACTATTCATTATCCAATGTTTTGCAAGAACAGCATAGTGTTGTCAAAATACAGAACATTTCTCACAATTTCTGCACTCTCACTGTTACACCATGAACAATTTTGGAGCACACTGGTACCATGATTCCATTTCTCTCATCATGGGAAACTACATGTGACTACATGTACTATGTGTTTTTTTTTTAATGCTATTTTGAGTCACTATTTGAAACATTGCATTTAGAGCCTTAGGGCAATAGTTTCAAAAATGGCATTCATAATTTGTTAAACAATCAGAATATATAGACATTTTTGGCTCTGTACTACAGTTTTAGATTTGCAATCAAACAATTCACATGTGATTAAAGAGCAAATTTTCAGCTCTTTTTAAGCATATTTATATACTTTGGTAGAAAGTATATAAATGTAGAAATTATGTGACCCTCCTATTTCTGGGCACCATAATGTTTGGGACATATTAATGTTATGTTAATGAAAGTAGTTATGTTTAGTACTTTGTCACATATACTTTGTATGCAATGACTGCTTGAAGTCTGTGACCCATAGATATCAGCAGGTGCTGAGTATCTTCTCTGGTGATGCTTTGCCAAGCCTGTACTGCAGCCATCTGCAGCTCCTGCTTGTTTCAAGGGCTAGTTGCTTTAAGTTTTCTATTCAGCATATAAATGCATGTTCAGTTCAGCTGGCTAGTTTAGGTACTTCCTGGTAAACTAAAACCATGTCATTCTGTTATTGTGGCCAAGTAGTGGTTTGTGTCTTGCGGTGTAGCCTCTGTACTTCTGTTCATGATATGTCAGTAGGTATTTGGGGGGTTTTCTTCATTATGGTGAGAATTTGCTCATCAACTGTAGAGGTGCTCCTTGACCTGCTGGGCCCTTTGTGATTACTGTGCTCACCAGAGCTCTCTTTCTTCTTAAAGATGTTCCAAAACAGCTGATTTTGTTAAACCTAAGGTTTGGCCTATGTCTCTGACAGTTTTTTTTCTTATTTCACAGCCTCATATTGGCTTCCTTGACTTTCATTGGCTCAACTCTGGTTCTCATGTTGACAAGCATCAATAGCAGATTCCAAACGCAATCAAAACCTTGAATCAAGACTAGATACTGAAAGCTCTCATAGCTCAAAGGAAGCAATTGACCACACTTGACTAATCAGAAACATATGTAAAGCCAATTGTCCAGCATTATGGTGCCCTGAAATGGAGGCACAATATATAAAAAGTGCTGGAATTTCTACATGGTGAAACCAAATGTATTCCCTTTAATAAAAGCCAAGAAGCTGTACTTTAACCAGAATTACTTTCTCAGAATGCTCCTTTTTGGAAGTGTATGATATATGAACTTAATAGCTTTTTTTGGTGTATTATTCCCCTCTTTTTATATGTAATTGCAAGTCTAACGAATGACATCTGCAGCTTATTTATTCACTAAGCTGTTCAGCTACGACAGAAATTTGTTAGTGCATCTCCATGAAAACACGGGAGCGTAACATTAGATTACATTGAAAATTAGACCTGATATTAATCCTTCACAGCGGGACATTTCTGATGAGTTCTTTTTATTCATAGATTACAAAAGTTAATTGCAGCATAGTCAGGAATTCTCACTGAGGATGGTGAGGCAGATTCCAAAAATAAAATCACAGCTATGTGCTTGTCAGTTTCCACATGCTTCAAAATACCAGGAACTTACACAGTTAGTAGTGTGCAGAATCTATTGCATCTCCGTAGCCTTGGGAACTGTACCTATCTCACCATGAATGCTTCTCCATTGTAACTGACACCAGTGTTGTGTCTCCAGTACCCTTTTCCCACTACAGAGCAGCAACCGTTCTAACACAAGCTAGTAGCTGGCAGTTATAGTGCCACCTCTTTTCCACAGTATTAACCTACATAAAATGCAGGGCAAATGAGGAATGTTGGGTGGCAGCCCAGATTGAGACGACTGTCTAGACTTTATCTGCAGTCCAAGGCTGAAAGAAAAAAGAAAAAAAAACCTGGACTTACCTATATGGAGCTCTGGTTGTGTGCTGTGATTAGTGAACACAGCTTTGGTCTTTCTCCCTTCTGTGTTTATCTCTTCAGTTTTTAAGCCCTAAAGACAAACATAAACAATATACAGTGCTAAGCTAACTGGCTACAGCTTCTTTGCACATAGGCCAACATAGGCAGTGGTAGTAGGCCTCACAGTGGTAAATGGGATGACACTAGAGTGTATTTACATAGTCTTTGCAAGTACTGTTTCTATACGTGATGAGTAGAGTTTGCCACCACAGGACCCAAATTGCCTGTCGTCCTGTGCTGCTGAATTGTGTGAATATTCTTGCTTTTAATTGGCTATTCTTCTCTGAATCCCACCCAGTTCAGCTTGATCGCCTTTTAAGAGCGCTGGGAATAATAGGATTACAGGATTTCCCACATTAGCTCAATTAAGGTTTTTTATTTTTTCCTTCTGAAAAGTGTTAATTGTATGTGCTCTATGACAATCTGTTTGTTAAGGGTGCTTTTCAGAATAACCTCCAATACAATACATTTGCACAATGTTTAATCTTCTATATACTGGTTAGGGTCATTTCAGTAGACACCTTGGCAGCATCTGCGATTGAAACAAGCCCTTTTGCATAGTTTTTCCACCTCTGCTGCTATCCTTCCAGGTTCACGTTACAGTGTTCTGTGAATACAGCCTCAGATCAATCCACTTTAGCATGTGTCCACAAGAAAGTGAAAAGCCACTGTGTCTCAATATACTATTGGGAATGAACGTCTGGAAAATTATGTTGATTCAATGTGCACTGTTTCCATTTTCTGTTTTTGGATGGTTAAGTAGAGACCAGAATTAAATTCATTCTGCTCCCTTATATAATTGCCATCAAACTTTGAATGGGTTTTTTTTCAAAGGCTGAAAGATCAAAGCTTTAATAAACGGTGATTAAGTGCCATTAAGTGTATACCAGCACAGACGTGTGTTGTTTAAAAACCTGTTGTCACAAGCCCCTGTGTAAGGTGTAAAAAGTGGGATATATTTTGGAGACAGGAGAAAAGCAGATAGGGGTATCTCCTGTTGAGATATTTCCATCTCACTTTTTCACACGCTCTGTGAATTGCAACAGATGGTCAGAGGGATGGCTGTTGCATAATATCCTGCTGACTTTGATTCACAGTTACTCACTATTGGGATAAAATTGGGACAGAATGAATTGATGAGAGGTTAACTTAATAGAGGAACCGATACCATGAGGTTTCAATTGCTCATGTACAGTGTAGTCTGGATTGGTGCTAGAAACACGCATGAAGAGATGTTGTGTTGGTATGCGTGTTTGTATACATAACATCGTCAAACTGAGAGAGTCTGCATTGTCAGGTTGAGGTCATCAGGCTGCATGAAATGCTAGGCCGGGTTCACAATCTCGATGACTGAGTCTATTCGCTATGCTCTGTGTCATCTGACCCATGTCATGAGAAACAAGCTCTCAAACAGGAAGTCCTATTCCAAAAGTAAACATTCAACCTCAGTAATGACTGGCAACAAAAGGTCACAGTGTCTGTGCATTCTAAAGTCTGAATGGCTTACACTTGTATTTGTGGGAGGAGACCCAGTTTTAAACTGAGGAGTACAAACAGTGCAAGAAACATGTGGTAGCACCACCTGGGATGATTGTGTGAATAACACTGAAAACAGCTATATGTCTTAGACCAGATATATGTGGGGCTCCATCCAATGTGAGCTGTGATGCTGGCCATGGACATTTGGGAATAATGGGAAGGCAGCCATTATATTGATAGGTTGATGAAAATGCCCGTATATACATGATGCTGTAGCCTGATAGCATGCTGTACAAAGGGAGCTATTTCACTCGACAGTGGTAGAGGGCATATACCACTTCAGTGAAGAGAAGTAATTAAAATAGGGAAATTAGACTATAGACAAATCAGCATAAGATCGCTATACCATTCTTATGGCTACAACTTGGATTGAAAGATTTTTCCAGTAAGCTCAATCTGTCTTTTCCATTAACTGATATTCATGTACTTTACATTGGTTTTTTGGCTATCCAAAAAAAAATGCAATAACTATGTTCCTATTTAAAGGTGACCAAAGATATACTACAAGCCCCCTAAAAGTGACTCTATTCTTGACTCTGATTCTGAGTCTGTCTGAACAATTTCAGGCAGTTATACTGTACCACATACCAGAGGCAGGAATTGGAGTATGTCCCTGGCAATTTTAATATTGTGCCTGTGCTTCTAATCTTGTGGGAATTCACTATTGTTGAACTATTTTTATGCTGGTTTTTTCATTGTTATGTGTGAAATGTATTCAGCCTTGGTGCTAAGTTTAAGTGTTAAATTGTTTTGAGTTTATAATTTATGTTTTTAAAAGAGCTATATAAGTAGTAGTAGTAGTAATAATAATAATAATAATAATAATAATAATAATAATATATGATGATCATCATCATTGTTACTATTAATAATAGTAATAATTTCTATTTTAGCTGTTTAATTAGTCTTTAAGGGCCTGTTTCAGCCTAATGCTACTGCTTTGCTTATGAAGTTCATATCTTGTTTCTCTCTTGTTCATCTAGGGTTCTTATGGCCCTGCATGCTTGTGGAGGACTTCCTGTACTTATACTTGCTAACAATATTATTGCCATTTTTGTTGTAGTTACATATGAAAATGCGATCACTCATATCAGCTTTGTATTACACTGCAATGCATCTACCTCGTTAGCAAACCCATGACTTTCGTGTCACAGCTGAAAAAAATGTATTTGAATTGAATTGAGATAATATGTAAATGTGTCAGTTGCTTTATCACTGTTTCTGGCAGTAGGAGAGTATGAAATGTGGGCGTTTACCAAGATCTTAGATACATAGCAACAAAGAAAAGCTGCTAGCTGCTAGTTATTGCTTCAAAGTTTAGTAGTATTTATGCTTTATCTTCTTAATACAAAAAGGAACCGATCCAACAGTGACACTGCGTGTAAGTCCAATCAGTGGTCTGCATCCTAGAAATTGATAGCCCAGAGCTTCTCCCAAAACCCTCCTCGCAGTCTTCTTCCTTGCTGTTCTACTACATTCCCTGTATTTTGCATGTGAAAAAGAAAGGCAGTCAGGCAGGGAGACAAAGGCAGTGTTGTTGGTTCCCAGTGTGTGTCCATAGGGACTGCCGGATTGAGTTACCTGCTCTCACAAACAAGAGGGCTTCCAGTCCCAGAAGCCGCACTCATGGCTGCCGTGGTAACGTCAGACAGGAACAGAGGAAGCGATCGAAATGAAGAGGGCTTAAATCATTCCCTCCACTTTGTTTTATTGTTGTTTGCCCATGGCTGTGTTGTGTTCTATTAACATAGCACTTCTCAAGTGCATGACTGCAAAGGACTGAAAACCATGTCAGAGACATCATTCAGAATAAAAAACAAACTTTGCTCAATTTTAAAATGTAAAAACTCTTTTAAAAAGCTTTCTTCCGGGAAGTTCTAGCTGGAGCTCCAGCTGATATGCATGTTCATGGTTTTGGAAATGACAGAAGTGCCTTTTTCAGTGCTGTAAGACAGCTATATTGCCGTTAGTGTCATGTGATTGAATCCTGGATAACTCCCAACAAATCCTCTGATAATTGTATCATAGGTAAAGGAATTTATGGCACAGAGCTGCATAAACAATTTTGCATTGATTTAAGTGGCTTTGTTGCACTGAAATTTGAGAAGACATCTCTATTCACCATTGCAGTGCACTTTGTCCTCTAAAGGAAGAAAATAAAATTCAACAGATTCTAAATTCTACCCATAAATCTCTTAGTGTTTACGGAAATGGATAAAAGTACTTAAAAAAAAAAAAAACACTCATTTAAGTGTGTTAAGTTTTGGCTCACTTCCATTTAAATTTTATCTTTTGACCCATGTCAGTTCACGCCCACTTATCTTAGCCCAGCCCCTCCCCCCAGCCAACTGCGGAACAAAGAACAGGTGAGCCATACATGGGTGTGGTTACTGGGAATTCTTTCTCTTGGAGCAGAAGAAACAGGAGAGTGCCTTTCCTTTGGAGTAGATTTTTCTTCCCAACATTACAACTTCACAGACTACAATCATGGGAGTAGTTGGAGGAATTAAGTGTGTGAAATATCTGATGTTTGTCTTCAATTTCCTCTTCTGGGTAGGTTTTTTCAATCTTACTGGGTGTTGCAAAATGTATGGTTTTGTTTGAAAACTGAGAGCGAACGGTAAGGTCTGCACAAAATCAAGCGGAGATTATATTCTCCAGGTTTCCTGGTTATGCAAGGTGAGCAGACATTTTAAAAATGCGTAAATTGAAAGAACATTTATGTATGTATCTTGTATTCTTTAAAGTGGATTGATTTGAATAAACAGATACTAGCATTGCTGCAGATGGCAAATTTTCTCACTCCCAGATTGCTATTTTGTTAAACAGATCTAGAGTATGTTATATTTGTTTGGCCTGATCTATGTTTGTTTATAGTACAGTGAATATAAGCATGTGTTCAGATACGTCAGAGAGTTGTTTTCTGGTTACTCATTTCATGAACTGACTAGGACCTTCAGGCTTTTTGTAAGCAACAATTTCCTGTAAGCTTTAAGTAACTTCTGCTGCCAAGGACCAAAAGTGTTAAAAAAGTTAATGATTATGGAGTAGTTTTACACATTGGGAGCAAAGATGATGTACAGGAACAGATCTAGGCAGTGAGTGGGTTAGTGTTATTTGTGTCTCATGGTTTGAAAGTGGCCATGTGTTGTGTGTCATGCCATTGGACAAGCGAATTTCAGCCTAGGCTACCAAACGACCAGTGGTGAAACTATTGACTATAGCTGTGTTGATTGAGGAGTTTTAAATAGAGTGAGAGACACAAAGTGCTCCCCTTTCTCCACACTCTCCATGGGCCAAAATCTCTGGTTACTACCTTAATTGTTTGCAACTGGAATATTTTGTGGCTCATTTCAACATTATTTAGCTTTTAATTACTCCATACCACAAACATTCCCAATTAGGCTGCAAATAGTGTTTATTTTCGTCCAAAACGTAGCTTCCATTAGTGTCCCCACAATGGTTATCATTCATTTGTTTGTTAGTAGTGGGTACTTGAAGTCAATGTTTGGTTAATAATGGAAAATTCCCATTAGAGTGCTAGAGACAGTGGGATGGAGTAGGCTTTTGCTCCCTGATGTGAAATGCCTTTGAGCTAATGCTTTTTGTTGTGGTCTCAAACTTACAGGAAAGGCAGTAAATGTGCCTCTCTAATGTGGACCAGTTTAACCCAATGAAATAAACAAATATATATGTTAAGCCTAGTGGTCAATTGATTATTGCAAACCACATATTGTATAGGAAAAAGCAATTGTATAGTGTAGTGACCTTGTGAGAGTGAGCATAATTAAACAATTCTCTATCCAATATTTATTCAGCTCTCTAATGCTTCATACAATGGGCCAAATAATGACTTTAATCTAAGTCCATTGATTTGTCCAACTACAAACCCCCCATTCCATAAATACCTACTTCAAATAACATGGGACACATTTTTTTAACTTGGATTTCTGTTTGTATTAACCAAACCCAAGTTCAGATAAAGAAATTCCAAGTACAGCCAGCAGGTGCCTGGTGGTGGTTGGCACGTCCATTATCTCCAAATGTTCTGTGAGGGCAAATGATTTATGTTTACAGTGTGCAGTCAGAGCTAGTCATTTTTATCAACTGAAACAAGATCAGGAAGTTACACTCCTGTTTGAGGCTTAGCTAAAAGCATCAGATTCCCCTTACACAAGACCTGTACAGTTCTTGGAAACAATGTGCATGTAAGTGAATGTATGTGGTAATGCGACTTCCTGCAAATGCACACTTCAGTATGCACTGAGGGAGGTGTCGCTGACAGCATCTGTGGAGGTGACTCAGAAATGGCACAGTGGCACCCCAGGCCCCACAGCCCAAGCCCCATGATTAAGCCCACAACTACAGCATTACTAGGGCTGTGGGAGTAAAAGGCAGTTTAAGCATATGAGTGAGTCACCAGCTTGTATGTCAGTCTTGAGCAATTTTACATTGTGAAAGAAACAAAGCACATCAGAAAAATTTGTGTACACGGCTCATGTGCGTGTACACATTCAGTTCCTTGTGGCTTGCATGTGTGCATTCATGTTTCTCATAATATTTGGGTTTTTCTTCTGCTACGTCTTATTGCTACAAAACAAAGTGAGCACAACCTCACTTCCAAATATTGATACTACGTTTGAGTCCATATTCTGTGAGAACAACCTTATTAAGTGGATAGAGGAATGGATGATGATGTAGTTATACGGCTTTGACATTCTTGATCCAGTCATTCAAGAATTCCTTATTCCAAAGCTTTATTTCACCGTTGAGGTTAGTTTGAGAGGGACATTCGGGCTTTCCTGTTCATTTTCAATACAAAGCTTTCAAATTACATTTTGTATCCCTTCCTGTTTGCTTTTGAGACGTGAATCATTTGTCTGTTATTTTGCCATGGTTACCATGATAAATTTATCAGGATAAATGTTCTCTTTTTCTCCATGCCTATAACCAAAGCATGTGTATGATGTAAAATCAATTATTGTGTTCATTCTGCAGTTTAAAAAAATTGTTAGCCTGCATTATACTCATAGCCAGTGTGATATGAGGCAGGTAACAGAATGGATTTACAACTAAATTAAAACTGTCTTTTGTCAATGTAACAATTACATTGATTTTACTAAATGCAACTCATACGTTTAAATTTCTTAATGTGGCACAGAGGACGAGCTATGTGAGACATTCACAATTTAGAAAAAGGAATCACCTGCCAATAGGTATGGAAGATTCAAATGATTGTTAAGCTTTATAATGAATCAGAATAAAGGAAAACCATTTGAGACCAATGATGGGTAAGTAAGATTTCAGCTTCCTCATTACCAAGCCCACAGCCTGCCACTGTCCCCATGGTTATGTTATGTAAAGCCTGTTATTGTAGAAGGAGTTCAGAAACCACAGAATCCCAGAGGCTGAAGCAGTGGAACAGAGGAGAATGAGAATAATTACTTTTTAGCTTGGCTATTATGTTTTGAGCTACATATAAACATAAAAGCCAAAAACACAGCATGCACTGTTCTTACCAGCCTTCCGGGTGACTCCACAGCAACATCTACTATGCCTTAGATCAGTGGTGACCAACCCTGTTTCTGGACATCTATCGTCCTGTAGGTTTTCATTTCAGCCTTAATTTGGCACACGTGACTACTAATTAGCAGCTCAACAAGATCCCTAGCAGTTGAATGAGGTGTGCTTTGTTAGAGTTTGAATGAAAACCTACAGGACAGTTGATCTCCAGGAACAGGGTTGGTTACCACTGCCTTAGATGATCGGAGGTTTTTACATTCATTGTTTTTCTGTATTGTTTACTGTGATGGAGAATGTAAGCACTGGCTTATTGAGGTGATGTCCTAACATGTGAAGACTGGTGGACTCAAAGAAAAACAAGAACACAGCACTTGCCAGTGGAGAGCTTATGTGACTCAGTCAGACCAGTGTGGTATCTATGAGCTTCATTTTGATTACTGCCTGCAATGCTGCATGACAGTGGGTTGGTGTTTAGATGAATACGCTCTTGCATTTTCATTTTAGAGGTTGTTGTTTTGTCACCAGTGTGAGACCACAGTTGTTTTATGAGGGTATGATTCCCGACTGAGTCAATTGAAAGGCAATGCATGTTATGATCGAGATTGCCCTTCCATCTTGTTCCATGTCTTACTGTGGTTTTTTGTTTGTTTGTTTTTTTTTGTTTCTATTCCTGACCCTTCCCTAGTCCATCTGAAAGAAACACTCCTGTGGTAACTATTTTGAATGTAGGGATTTAGGAAATTACAGTTGCATATTTAAGCATGAGTGTTCTTGTAACATGCTTGCTTCATTCCCCACTGGTGTAGTATGCTTTTGTTTCATTGGGAGAGTACTAGTGGACACTGACAAAACTGACATTCCTTTTTGCTGGTATGAACCTGCAAGTATCAGATGATTTTAGTCTAATCTGCCCTTTGCCAAAAGGAAAACTGAAAATGCAAATGTTACTCTAATCTTGTCGACAGTTGGCCTCTCATGAACTCTTATTCTGACATCATGAAGTTCAGTGTATGAGCAGCTGTATGTGTAAAATGGTACTGTTGACACACTGCACAGAGACTGCCCAGCCCAATATCAGCTTTTTCCTCACGGTATGAAGAAATTAGCATGCAGAAGGCTGTGAAAAAACTGTGCCTCACACCTGGCTGTAGATCTTTGGTTAAAGCCTGAACAGTTCGATCCTTTGTGAACCATCCTTCTGTCATTTTAATCTGTAGTAACTTCTGAAAGGGCATGCCAATGTGTGGGACTGAGTCAGTGTGGGCTATTGTGAAATGTACATTTTAACATTGTGTTACCATGGCAATTACTTGCATGCGCGATGTAGATAGTTCACCTTCAGTTACTTTACAGTAGGCAACAGTAACTGGAAACTGATTCCTCATCTTTAAACAGTGCACACTTGTGTCTGTCAAACACTGCTGAGTAACAAGTGGCAGTTGCTCAGCTTGAGGTTTTGCCATTCTCATGAAACACTGTAGAAGCTGGCTCAATAGTGCTATCCTTACCAATTACTGAAAACAAGGATTGTAACAACTGTAATGAATATCCATTTGGGAGAAACCTTTTTTCACTGAGCAGTTGCACAAACATTAGAATAACAATATCATTTTTGAGCAGACAGTATGTCTCAATACCTTCATGGTTTATTTTATGCAGCTGCCTTTGCTCATTTTTATCAAAGGTTTGAATTATTTTGGAGGACATTACATATGCAGTTTTTCCACCAAAAACATGTGCAGCTCTGAACACCAGTGGATGAATTTCATGTATTTAATTTGTACAAAGTGTAAATTCCACAATAATGCATCTGTTTCAGAAGTCTAATGTAAATACTTGTCAACCAGAGCACCATCAGAAATATAGAAATACCGGTTTGTTATGCACATTTGCCACCACAGGTTTAGAGCAAGGAAACTGTACACTGTTTGTTACAGAAGGATTTGTTTATCATTGCTGAAAAGCAAAGCGGAGCTGAGTTGCTTATTGTTCTTGTCATGAAAAGGTCTTTTATCAAAGAACTGAACTGTTCACATTTACTATGTGTTGATGCCAAATGGTCATGTAGTTAATGTTGAACAAGGACAAGCATAAAAATATCAAAATGTCTGAATTTTACAAAAATGTATATCAAACATCTGACATTTGTATTTTGTTTAGTACAATAATGAAGACATCGTACGAATGATGTAAAATGAAAAGTAAAGAAGGAAACCTCTTGACTAAACAAGTTTGCTTCTGTTTGTTAGCTTGCAGGCACAGCAGTGTTCGCTGTCGGACTATGGTTGCGTTTTGACTCCTCGACCAAGGGCCTCTTTGAAGGAGAACAGTCTCCGTCTGTGTTCTTCACAGGTAAGGCTGAGCACTTGCCCTTGCCTACTCTATATGAATCACTCAGGCTCCCCTTATGAGAGGTAGTATCTATGGGAACTGGCCTTGACCTGGTTCGTTGGTGAGGTAATGTTATCTCAATCAAAGGGCTCATCTTGTGTGCTTGTAAGAGACAGCAAGAGAGAATGAGAGAGAGATTTGATACTAGTCCTGGTAGCTCTAAAACTGGTATAGTTTAATTTCTAACAAAAAAAACACAGCTGCCTGGTTGTGACTATTGTGTGACTAACACTGTAACTTCCTATTGTGTATAACTGTAATTCCCTGTAAAACTGCCTGGACTATTGTTTACCTTGTACACCAGTGACCCTGACCTGACAATCCTTACTCGCCAGAGAAAAAAGTCACTGTGAAAACACTCCGCAGCAATGTGGACTTTTGCATTGTAAACAAAATGAGACAAATTAGACATTACATTTACATTACATTACAGGCATTTGGCAGACGCTCTTATCCAGAGCGAAGTACAACAAAGTGTATAACCATAACCAGGAACAAGTATGATGAAACCCCTAGAGAGAAGTACCGGTCCAAGTGCAAGGAACAACCGCATAGTTCAACTTGGACCCTGATGGTTAAACTGATTAACACTAACAACGAGACCGGCAACAACGCAATCTATGGAAAAAATACAAGTAGTCGTTAAGACAGTTAGTCACCTATGAAACAGCTGCCTAGTTACAACCCTAAGCTTAGTCATTTACAGGGGGGAAGGGAGGGATGGGGAGAGGTGCAGCCTGAAGAGGTGAGTCTTCAGTCGTCGTTTGAAATGGGTCAGTGTCTCAGCTGTTCTGACCTCCACAGGGAGGGCATTCCACCATCGTGGGGCCAGAACAGACAGGAGACGTGTTCTGGAAGTGCAGGTGCGAAGAGGGGGAGGTGCTAGGCGTCCTGAGGTAGCAGAACAGAGGGATCTGGCTGGCATGTAGGGTTTGAATATCTTGTGGAGGTATGCTGGGGCTGATCCCTTGACTGCCTGGTATGCTAGGACCAATGTTTTAAATTTGATGCGAGCTATAACAGGCAGCCAGTGGAGGGTAGTGAGCAGGGGAGTGACGTGTTGAGTGTCTGGGGAGGTTGAAGACCAGACAATCCCACGAACTGAATAAGCTCCACTGCATAAGCTCTGGGCATTGAGCCTCTTTCCAAGATGGACGTGCCTTCTGAGGTGAAAGGTCTGCTAACGTCCACAGTTAAAGGAGGCTGTGCCTGTGGCTGGGGCAGGCCTTCTGCAGATACAATGGGGGAGCTGTTGCTGGGGCAGGCTGGAGGGGGTCGTGGTGGCCTGTGTTGTGGCCGATGTTCAGACCTGGCAGCGGTTCCCTTCAGAAGCAGACACAGAGAGCGTCGATTCACCCAGTGGACAGGGAGGCCATTGTTGTTTGTGTTCGGTTTTTTTGTGTGCACATTTTTTCATCTTTAAATTCTGCAGAATATTGTTTTTATTTTTTCCATCAAACTGATAAATTCAGTGGGGGGATGGCAATGGCAGCCGTTGGCACAAACAAAGCCAGAGAACAGTACTAGAGGGCTGCATTGCTATGACAAACATCTTAATTGCTGGCTGCCCAGAAGAATTGTGGTGGTGGGTGGGGATATTTGTGTAGATTAACATTTGATGTGCCAACATTGGGCCTTGTTATCTTGGCTATGTACCTTACTATCTCTTCAATATCATCTCTCTTGCACAGCCTGCAATGTTGCTATCTTATCTACAAAAGAGGTGACATCATTCTCACACTCCCCTGCATTTAAGGATGAATGTGATTTTCGATGTTCCCAAGGGTCCTTGAAATCCTTTAAGGTCCTTGGTGTTTTAATGTGGAAATTTAAAGATGTTAAAGTACTTGCATTTTGAAGAGTACTTGACACAAGATTATTTAAGCATGTGTGAATCTTTTGTTGCCATAAAAGCTTGTATAACAAAAACTGAAACCATTGTTAAGTCAATGTCAAATGTTAAATCAGTCAATGAGACATCAGTGTTTGGTTCTCTAAAGCACACAGATCGCCCTGATTTACTGATTGATGTAAGCTTGAGGTTGGGAATTTTAAAATCAAGGGCATTATCAGATTATAATTTAACAATTCATATCCAACTTTGAAAATTGTCCTTGAAGGTTATTGAAATCGGTACTTGAAATGCTGTAAACATTGCAGACAAACCTATATTTCAAAAACCCCATTAAGAGCCCCCTTAATGGACCAGGTTTTGTCAGTAGGTGTGTGTTTGTAGAAGTGAAGCTTGCCTTTTTATTTTCTTTCTTTAGATTAAAAAAAAACTAGCTAATTATCCACCATATTCTCACTCTGGTATTCTGCTCTACACTAAATAACACCATAGAATATTACTGAACAGGATTTGCAGAACTAAACCTTCCTTCAAAACCTTCCATACTTCAAGTCCAAGGTGAACCTACGGTGTTCGAACTACGCTGCGGCAGTACCTGGCCCTGGCCAATAGGTGACACAATGCAATATACCAATGTCATTGTCTTTCTCAGGGGTCTACATCCTGATTGCTGCTGGAGCTCTTATGATGGTGGTGGGATTCCTGGGCTGCTGTGGAGCTATCCAGGAGTCGCCATGCATGCTGGGATTGGTGAGTCTATCACTTCCTGGTCTGCCTATCTGCTCATATCTGCCTATCCTCTTTCTAATTAACTTACTGTACAGCATTATATTTAGTCTGTGCCATTGCTTAAAAATTGCAGTCATGCCTCAGAACAATATTACTGGCTCCAGGTCCTCTTCTGTTACTATTGTCATTAGGTGTAAGGGCCAAGGCATTTGGAATAAAAGCTCAAAGCTTATTGTCCAGAATATGTTTTTTCTGACACCAGCCTGTGTGAAATGGCATTTATCACCCTGTTGTATGAACTCAACCACTGGTTGACAATAAGAGGAACACTACCACAAAGCACTGCTATGAAACTGCTGTGTGCCTATGGCTTACAATGACCTGTGTATGTGCTTCCTTATGCCTGATATTGGCATCACAGTATTGTACTGATGCAGGTGTAACTGAAATGTTTTTTTTTGTTTTTTTGTTTCCTCCCATCCAGTTCTTCTTTTTCCTGCTGATCATATTTGCAGCAGAAGTGGCTGCTGGAATCTGGGGCTTCTCCAACCAAGACAAGGTCAGATGTTAATACTCAATCTGACACAAGATTGCAACAATAATGTTCCTTGGATCTAAGTCAGGATAAATTGGTCAGCAAAAAGCTGTCCTTTCCATTTCACAAACATAGCCTATTTTACTGTCTGCCACAATCCTGAAATAGCTTAGAGAGTTTAGAATGAATCCAAAGTAAATCTGCTATTTTCTCTTTTGCTCATTCATACAGGTTGTCAATGACATAACACAGTTCTACACGGAAACCTTTGAAAAATACAAAAAGACGAAACTGGAGCCACTCAAGGAGTCACTCCGTCTTATCCAGTTTGGGGTGAGTTCAGCGTGGGCCAGCCACTTACAGCTGACACACTTAAGGATCACTTTGGTCATGTGACAAACTATAGCAGTTTCACATAATTGGGAAATATTGATCATAGTTTCCCCCCTCTAAACACAAGTGTGTTGAGTTCTTGTGATACTTGTGTCGACCATAGGTTCTGATTTTGCATCAGCACCGGGGGGCAAAATAAAAAAAAATAAAAAAAAACTTTGTAACAATGAATAATTGTACAAATGAGAAGTAGGTTTTTATCTAAATGCCCAGAGGGCATTGGTATAATTTAATTATCTTGTGTTTTGCCATTCTGCTCTGCATCTAAATTTAATAAAACACAAATATGATCGAGTGTAATGCCATACAATACAAAGTATCCATACATACTCACATGCAGAGAAGCTTTCTGCCAGTCCTGGATGTTAACTGGGAGCCACACTAACTGTGGTCTCTCTCTCTGTCTCTGCAGCTAAACTGCTGTGGGCCCACAGGTGCGATCTTTGATGGTGCCTCAGAAACCTGCCCAAAAAAGGAGGGGTTGGAGCAGCTCATCACCAAGGTAACAGGGAATACACTGTCACCTCAGGGACTGGCTGTTGACACACATACATTCATACACAACAATGTACACTAACTACAGGCTTGTTTTAAAATGGCTGTATTTCCTTGCTTTGTATCAGAGCTGCACCGCAGCCATTGAGGAAGTGTTCAACTCCAAGCTCCACATCATTGGAGGGGTAGGAATTGGCATTGGAGTCATCATGGTAAGACGGTCTCTAAACTCCCTTCTCATGGTCTAGAGCAGGGGTGCACAAGGACCAATCAGTTTCAGGATTTTGTGCCAACTTCTAATCATATCTTGACCTGACATTTTTATAAGCACTTACAGCTGCAGAAGGCAAGTGTATCCTAAAGGGTTTTCTGTGCTCTAGTACTGGAATGAACCTGCGTAGTTTTATAGAGCTGTCAGAAAACTAAAACTAAGGTAAATGGTTGGAACCACAACCAGCATGCAGACTGGTTCTCCGGGACTGAGTTGGTTATTCCTGGTCTAGAGTCAGTTAAAATCTGTACTTTTCTTTAGCTCACAATTCAATGCTAGTGTTCAGTTGCATTTCAGTGTGGAGGCCCATGTGCTACAGTGATACGATACAGCTGATGTCAAAGACTTGAATAACAATTAAAGAAACATTCTAATGAGAGGTTCAAATACCCAGTGGTGGAAAATCCAGGTTGAAAAAGTTTGAGACCTCCCCAGTATTTTGTTCCAATCATGTGGATTTTCTAATTTGCCAAATTCTTCAGGCCAGAGGAAGAACAAATAAGTAAAATCAGCTGGCTGAGTTCATGGGTGGAAGAAATGCATGTCAGTACTTCTAATTTCTGACCCTTGGACTTTCCACCTCGGCAAATACCTGATCAGACATTAACATGGCTGTCATTAATGACAAGATGTTTAAATGAGAAACTGTCATTACTCCTGATGGAGGGTGGTTTCCATGCAAACAAACAGTAGTTAAATCGTACCTAAGCTGAATATGAAAATACATACATTAAATATGATATTTTCACTTATATTTTTCACAATATAAATAAATATTTGGTTTAGCATTTACTTCTATGTTTTTGAGTGCAAGTTCCTTAATAGCCTATTGTCTGGTAAGAAAGTGTACAATTAACCTGGTGTGCTTCAGTACTGATCCTGTGGGAGTGGCATCTCTGTCTCTATCTACAACCTCCCATTATACCACTTTCCCCCTTCTCTTCCTCTGTCCAGATCTTCGGCATGATCTTCAGCATGATGCTCTGCTGTGCCATCAAGAAGACCCGGGAGATTGTATAAGGAGGATGGCATTTTGTGACGACATCACGCCTTGTTAATTTGTAACAGTCACTCTGATGATTGCAGCTTCATATATACATGCCCTTAAGATTTTCTAATCTGATGACATCAAGAGCCAGTCACAACAAAAACCTTAACCCCAATCACTAATCATGAGTTCCATGCTTGATGGAAATTATGGGTTTAGACTGATGTGGGACCATCCTCCTGAAGTTACAAAAAAAAAAAAAAAGATCGGCTAATAATATCAGGATTGTAATGAATTGTGAACAGGTAGTTTCACTTCTTAATGGCATCCCTTGTTCAAGAATGTCTTTAATTTTGCTCCCCTTGTATTTTTTATTTGCAGTGGGTTTTAAAATGTGTTTGTTGCTATATTGTACTTTGGATTTATTTTCCTTAAGCTTCAAATATTGACTTTTTTAATGTCTTATTTTTAGAGTAACCTGATTTATAAATAATGTTACATATTTGTATGTACCTATTTTGTTGAACACAAAGAAATGTAACATTTTAAAATGCCAAATAAAATTGTGATAACTAATTAGGTCTTAGATTTTATACTGTAAGCTCATCCAGGCAACATTTTACTTTCCTACCAATTATAAATCAATGGGTATATGAACAAACATCTTCTTTTGGTTAATGTAGGCTATTTTCCAAGATGTTCTCAACGTTTACCCTAAAGTCACAGCATTTCGTTTATTACAAAACAACCTGCTGTACACAGGATTTTCAAATTGTGAGTTTAGAGAATAATAGAAGTCTTCATGGTTCCAGGACTGGATCTGTAACCAAGCTTCCCCCTTGAATACCAAGTCAGCCACAACTTTTAAATGATAACTGAGGGTTAAGCAAGGAACTTCATCACAGTGGTTTTAGCATGTACCCATCTTCCTGTTAGATATCTTATTAAATGGAAGCCATGTTATAAGGCAGTTTCTAACAGCCTAGTCGAACTTGCAGGCCATATGTAGTGCGCTCTTGCAGTATATGACCAAAAGTATCTGGACACCCCTTGGTCTGGGGTTGTTTCATAGTTTGGGCTAGGCCCCTTATTTTCCAGTGAAGGCAAAACGACATTCTAGATTCTAGCGATTCTGTGCTTCCAACTTTGTGGGAACAGTTTGGGAAGGCCCTTTTCTGTTTCAGTATAACAATGCCCCTGGGAAGCATGACCACAGTACCCTTGTAGCATACTTTGAACGCAAGGAATTTATGAGTCGCATTTTAAGCATACTTATAATCCACTGTGGTCAACCTAGTAACCGTATATAAATAAATATTTGAGTTTCTTTGTTAGTGGTTACGCATTCCCGCAGAGACTTATCATCAGACTCACAATGCAGACATGCAGAAATCCAGTAACATCACAGCTGGGTGCTATACTTAGGCATATAGAACAAGGCTGCTGGTTGAAGTCACTATCTGACTAGTTCAAAAAACATTTCAGAAGGTGTTGCATGTTGACTCCTGTAAACACTGCAGGTAAAATTTTCTCTTACTACAAAGAGGTTTTCTTCCGATTTGTTAATTCATGGAATAGCTCATGCAGTAACAGAAACGGGGGCCATTGGGGTGTCCAAGACCAGGCTAGTCACAATGCAGGGATCCTTCTGCAACAGATTAAACAATTAAATTTCTTATATTCTCCTTGTCAATGCAATTGTAATACATTTCAGAAAACTCCAAAGGTGAAGACTGGAGCACATCAGAACTTTTTCATGACATGGAGTCACCTTTAAAAAAAAAAAAAAAAAAAAGATCACACTCCACTAATTAGCATAATCAACCAGCACATTGAAATGTTGACAGCTCTCACAACCTCGGGACCCACCTTGAATCATAATTCACCTGGAACATCAATACAGATATATAAAGTATAGTAAATATAATGTAAAAGTCAACAGAGACTTCACCAGCCATGACAGCCTAGGAAATGCAATGTCAAGATCAACATACTTCATCTGTTTTATCAGACTTCTATTGAGAACATGATAACCTTTCATTTCCGAGTTTGGTATAGTTAACTCACTCTTTAAAAAAAAAAAAAAGAGAAGACTAGTTAATGCAGCTATTAAAATATGTAGAACAAAGTGCCAGGATATCCCATCCTTATCCAGGTGGAGAGCAATCAAAAAGGCAAACTGTATTATCAATGATAACCCCATCCCATTCACCAAACAAGAGCCTTGCACTCCCCCACCTGGCTAAAGATTAAGATTATCACAAAACAAGCGCAAATGGGACATTTATTCCTAAAACCACACAGCTATTGAACAAGACCCTCCAACAACCCCCCAACTGTGTTTTAATGTTCACAAGTGTTTAGTGTTGATGTACACTATTGTGTTCCGTTGTATTGGTCTGGACTCATATTGCACATAGCCAGATATCGATGTATTTGTGTAAAATTTCCTGCATGGATCAATACATGCCAGTCAATCATGGTGCACCCATACAGTCTGTTATCCACTGACACCACATATAGGAAACTATTAAATTAGCAGAGATAAGTCTGCTTTTATCTAAGCAAAGTTATAATTAGGCTTACTTTTAAAGTGGAGACAAGCTGGCTTTGAAGCAATGGTGAGTAAAGTGAAAGCAGGAAAAACCACATTGTGCTGTAACTGACCATGGTGCAGAAAACTACTCAGACCTCAGAGTTGTTTCCTGGCTGCCCACCCATTCCAGATTGAACAGATAAGCCACTAATTGCATTTGACTAAAGGTTCTGCCTTGATGAAAAGCACTTGACACCATGGTCTTTCCCTGAGTTTTTTTCATTTTGATAAAGGAAACTTTCACAACCAGAGCTGCACCATAGTTTCCCAGGCAGACCTGGGTCAAATACATATTAGTCTTGGATTCAAATACTTTTCTGTGCTTTATTGATCTTGCCTGGAGTAATTGAGCCTGCCAATGTGACCAGAAGGTGGGTTTTGACTTTTTCAGAGTATTTCATTGGTTTCAATACATCAGACAAGATCAGTAAAGCGTAGAAAAGCATTTGAATCCAAAACAAATACATATTTGACCCAGGCCTGTTCCCAGGTGTAAGTGTTCCTTTACAGTGTACTTTCTAGTTTACCAAAAAGACTTAATGAAAAATATGAAAGAGAACAAGACGACTAAATTAAGGCTTATGGCCACTGAACAGCTCCAACATGGACAGAACCAGCTGCAAGGCTACCTAATGTAGTCTGAAGAATCTGGGAGTATAAGGAATGTTTGAGTCTTGTTCAAGGTATTTAACTTGCGATATGGGGCCCTGCTGGTTCTCTTACATTCATCCACAAATCTGGCTTGTCTACATTCCAGAATCAATATTTAAACTACTTTCAGTGCACTGAAAAGGTTGTGGGCAGTATTACGCATACCTTATCTCCATTTGCAGTGATGTGGATCTGGAAAGAAATACTGGTTGGGTCTGTATGTTTCACTTTCATTTTACTTTTACCCATTTGAACAGAGGAAAAACAAAACAGCACTTTGTATTTCTCTATACAGCTCAATGGCCATAATCTAGAAGTGCAATAAAACTGATTAAAAACTTTGTCAGAGACCCTCCAGAGTCCCTCTTAATCAAAACCCACAAGAAAAATAATAGGCCAGGAGAGGAAGATGTCATCCATTGTTCCTCCAGCGGGAGAACACAGGCAGAGGCTAAAAAAACAGTAGCCTGGCACCACTTGGAAATGAACTGAGTGGAGTCGAGGATGACCTTGGCAGGGCAGCACACACAGAAACACTGCAGATCTGTACACATACATTCAGTCCAATACACGCAGCACATTCCTTTTAAAGAGTCAGTTTGTTTTCTTGGCCAGGAGTAACACGAGTATTTCCGACATTAAGAAAGCCACTAAAGAAAACAAGAGGGAGGGACACCAGATAACCAAATTGACATGCTATACAGTGGTATCTGAAGTCACTGGTTTTACCCGTGGTTTTACTGTAGCCTGCTTCAATCCTGGTCTGACTGCGTGTATGTACATGCGTATACACATACTGCGGGTACCCTGAATGACGTATAGCTGCTCCACACTGACCCCTGCTGTTAGATACCTCTAGTGAAGGCCATGCCAGTGCCAACCACTTCAGAGTGCACACTGTTCATGGAACAATTTATCTAAACATAAGACGAATAGATGCCCAATATGAACACCATTGCCACTGCTATTAATAGTTCCCTCTCATTTCAGCCTGTTTCTTGAACAGCTGCTTCCAGAATTGAACTCACAACTTCAGAACGAAGAGAAAACTAGCTCTGAATAAGAGATAATATTTCCATGGCTATAGATTGCATTTACAAAGCAGGAGCACATTCTCTAATTTTACCAAATTCTACAGGAAATGCCGCATTCAGGAACACACTCATTTCCTTCCTTCAGAGCCCTTTTCGTAGATCCGGTTAGTAACAGCATCACAACTGCCAGGGAACGGCCTGCCCAACATTCTATTTTACCGTTTCATTAATGAGAATCCCAGACCCAATCGTGATTTAAGAAACTGATGTGGATTTTCTCACTTTGGCAGATTTTCTCAAAATTTCATTGCAATGGTTGAACCACACCACTAAAAACAGCAACTGATGTTGCCATTCTTCTCTGAAACTACGGTTAGGATTCATAATCGTTTCTCTAGGAGGACGAGCATGAAGCAATTTTGCGTTCGGTAACCCAGGGGGATAATTGAGCAGTAAAGGGAAAAAGCATTTTGTGCTACTCAGAGGAACAGCAGGGCAGGTTCGGCACTGGTGACTGGCAGAATATACAGAAACCCACACTTGACTGGGGGGGCGGAGGTCAGGAGAAGCGTGTGAAGAATTGGGCATGACTCACCATGGTGGGATATCCCTTCCAAAGAATGTGCATTTTTCCCCATCCCTCTCCCGCTCCCACTTCCGATTAAAAAAAAAAAAAAAAAAAACCCACAGGAACAAGCCAAGTAAACAAGCTCTGCTGTCCGTTTCTATGACAACAGAGGTGGAGAGAAAGTATTATCTTTTGTTTGCATTTTTTGCCTTTGTTCACTTCTGCAAATCAGCATCTGACAGCATCCTCCGGCCTTCCTGTTTACATGCTTTTAAATTCTCTATGTGAAATGTATTGTGCACTTTACAGACAGAAAAAGAGCAACATGCTTTACTATGCTAGTTTCTCTCTTCAGTCTCCAACTCCAAGTTCTTTTACTTCACTGAAAGCCATACTTTGACATGTATGGAACTCTCCTGGGATTCCCGGCCTAAAAACAGAAACATCCAGTTTCCTCAAGTCTTCGTTCCACCAGTCATACAGGCTACGACCTTTCGAAATCAGAAACTTTCACAGACCAGACCTATTCATATATCACATATCCTATTGTTCTGTAGCAGTACACAACCGTTTGCATTCCTCCCCAGTTTTGCTCCCCAGGCGGTAATTGCTAGAAAACTTGGTTGCCAGTTGCGCTCCCTGGCTAAATAAAGTTAAATAGCTTAAGCTCTCAGCCAATTCATGTCACATTTCTGCAGGGGTACACACTCATGAAAAGCCATATTGGTCCTACCGGATAATTCACTTATCAGCATAAAGAAACTGACATGTTCAATTTTGTTATGCCTTACCTGGTTTAAAAGGTATCCAATAGAACATATCAGCAAGCATTACCAGACAGTGTCCATATCCAAGTTCAGACCATAAATAAAACTTAAAAGAAGAGCTAAATGTCATTTATGGAAGTACATAATGCATACTTGTAACCCAAACATAAAATCAGCTTTTAATCAGGGACTGCATGTAAAATAAAGACAATAGAAAAGAGGACATTTTATGTACACAACATTTTGCCTATATTAGAGTGCAGAATTGCTGACAACTGGTTTTGTTGCCATGGTGCTCACAATCAGAGGGCAATTGTTACCTAAAAATCTGACCACGCCAGCGACCACTAGTAGTCAAGCTTGCTTAACCAGCAAGAAGACACAGGCCCAATGGTGTGCCGAGGCCTCCATTTAAACAAGAAAAACATGAAATCCCCTAATACAAAAGGAAGGTAAAAATTCCTGTTTTATACCGTTATCACGGTCTGGTGAAATGACTGAAGGGAGCTTCAGAGAACAAGAGTCTTGACCTTGTGAACCGAGTTCCCACCCAGCGTGGTACAGCATTCCTTCCGCCCTGCCCTCAGACAGCCTCTCTTTCACAGACCGCTCCCTCTTTCACAGACCGCTCCCTCCTTCAGTCCTGCATGGTGAAGTCAAAGGGCTCGAAGGCCTCTCGGACCTTCTTGGTGAGGGACTCCTCCTCCTCCCGGCTGTACTTGCACTCCCTCCAGTCCGCGCGTGTTGGGATGTTCAGGACGGCCTCGCTGGCCAACACCTCCCTGGAGGGGGCACACAGATTGAGTGTGCTGGGGCACCACCAGCACCATGGGGTTCTGAGTGTGCACGTGTCACGCTGACATTCATGTCTATGGCTGGGGTGTGAAAAATCTATTGCTGTTATATACACTCTTGTTCTGCCCATTACCCTGGTGTTCAAGCCACTAATTGGTATATTAGAGGTACACAGTACAAAGGTGCATTTATAAAATGCACTGCAGTATAGCAAATCACCCATAATGAATAATTTTATCATCTTCATAAAAAAATACCATCCAACACAAATCATAATCCTAATTCACCAATTGAGAGCAGTACACACAGTAGCCTTGTGGCAGTATGACATCCCACCGGAGGCCCATACCTTCCAAACTGCAGGGGGAAGTTCTTCTTGATCCTGTGAAAGAGCTTCTCTCCAGTGTCCAGCTCTACGTAGAAGTATGGAGTCCCAGGCTGAGCAATCTGGAGGCAAAAGGCAGGGGGTGTGAACCTCATTCTCATGTTTTGGGTGTCTACACCACTACGCACCACATCCATCCATCCATCAATCAATCAATCAATCAAGTTTAATTTTATCACAAAGGCATTGATAATCTGGCTGTTACACATATTTGGATATGTTCCAGAAGGAACTCAAAAAAACCCAATGCAGGGGCCAATCAGGTGGAACCCTTTGACAGCAGTGGGATGCAGTAATACATGAATAAAAGATACAAGAGAAAACATGCCTGTACTTTTAAATGACAGGCTCTTACACCAAGAATGGGGCAGCGTGACTTCAGGGAATCAGTGCTGCTTTTCTGGGCTTTTGTACTGCAGGAAGGCTGTTTAAAACATTGTTCAGCCATTTACAATACGCTACAAAACCCTATAAAAGAAAGTATTAGTCATCCTTTACATCTCATACTGAATCACAGAGGGAAAGGCTGTGCACACTAGCACAACGTTCAGAAAAGTCTCCCAGAATGATTTTCACCATTATCCTACTTGCTTTATTTCTGTTTTGTTTGATTAAAAAAGCAATTTTAGTATACTATTACTTCAGGGGCCTGGGAGTTTAAGCCGAGCAAGTTGTATTTTAATTATCAATTTAATTACTCAGCGTCTATGAAATGCACGAGCACAATGCCTCCAGGCTGGAGATATAATTTATGTCACAATTAACAGGAAGACAAGTGGCGGGAATGCCGAAGCTATTAATATAAACAGTGATAAGAATGGAATGCTGGAAACAAAAGGGGCGTTGATGAGTGTGAAAGACAGGGGAAGGAACTGAGGCGAGAGGTGGGCGCAGTAAGCAAAACACGGAGCGAGGTGAAGGACAGAATGCTAAATCTTAAAAAACGTTGCATAAGGGTTCCCTCGGCTGAACAAACCGAATGACACGTCCACACGAAGTGCTTTAAGGGGATCGGGGTTTAAAATGTTAAATGCAATCGGGATGGGGACAGGTGGGGAGGACGGATACCTGCTTGAGGTCCGAATGCTCTGGGATCTCCAGGAGTTCCATTTGTTGTTCCTGGGCCTGGATCACAAAGGCCTCCTTGATGTCCTCTGTGGTGCATTTATCTGCAGGCACTGGGACAACCTTGGGGTGGGTTGGGAAACACACACACAGACAGAAAGATGTCAAAAGAGGACCGGTGCACTCCTAACACATATCCGCTGTAAATGTCCAGGGTGGTCAACAGTGGTCTGGAGGGGTCTCCAGAGTCTAAGAGTCTTTACTGGTGATGGTCATCACTGGGAGGAGACACGTCCCTCAGATCCATTTCCTCGTCATGGTGGACAGACAGACAGTCTTGCCCTCTCGGACTTAAACTGATATGACTATGGGGATGGGCCCGGGGAGGAGGAAGGCCCAAAATCTCCACAGCCTCTCCCAGCTCCCCCGGACTCACCTCAGCTTCTCTGTGTGGTACTGCTGGGCTGACCCAGAGTCTGTTAGAGCCAGCCCTGCTGAGCAGCGGCCACAGCTACACACTGCTACACTACATTGACACAGCCACGCATTGCTACACCACACTGACACAGCCACAAGTTCTGAGCCAGCCTAGACAGTTAAAAAACGCTTTCTAGATAGGAGCCAAGGGGAGGAGTCTATATGGGCCGGATGGCCTGTTCTCATTTATAAACTCTCTCACGGATTCAAGCAATCATAACAGAAAAACACATCCATCATCATCATCACAAAAAACAAGACAGGTAAGAAAGCAGCAGGAAGTACTAGACAAAGAAAGGCAGTATTACAACATTAATAATACAATGCAGCAATCCTAAATCTTTCCAAAACACAGACATGAAACAAATGGAGAGCCATGCAGAGTTAATCAGTAAAGACAGAACAGGGACACTGTGTCCAGTAGCAGGAGAACTGTGTAGTACTCTTAGCTGCAGGTGCTGGCTACAGGAAGAGGCACATCGTCTGTCCTGAACTGCATGTGCAGTACAGTACATGTAAGCTGCAGGTACACTACATTTCCAAAAGTATGTGGACACCCCTTCTAATTAGTGGTTTCAGCTATTTCAGGCACAGCCATTGCTAACAGATGCATAAAATCAAGCATACAATCTCAATTGACAAACATTGGAAGAATGGGTCATACTGAAGAGCTCAGTTGCTTTCAATGTAGCACTGTCATAGGATGGCACTTTTCAAACACGTCAGTTCATCAAATTTCTGCCCTGCTAAAGCTGACCCAGTCAACTGTAAGTGAATGGGACCATCGAGTGCAGAAACGAGTAGTGAGTAAAAATCTTCTGTCCTCGGTTGCAACACCCACTACGGATTTCCAAACTACCTCTGGAAACAACATTATTGCAATAGCTGTTCCTTAAGAGCTTCTGCTTTTCATGGTTTGGGCTAGGCCCTTAGTTCCAGTGAACGTAAGTCTACAGTATGCTACAGCAGACAATGACATTCTAGAGAATTGCGTGCTTCTAGCTTTGTGGCAACAGTTTTCGGAAGGCCCTTTCCTGTTTCAGCATGACAATTCCCCTGTACACAAAGCGAGTCCATAAAGAAATGGCCTGCTGAGTTTGGTGGGGAAGACTGGCCTGCAGTGCCCTGACCTCTACCCCTTCAAACACCTTGGGGACAAACTGGAATGCTAACTGCGAGCCAGGCCTTCTGCACAACATCAGTGCCTAACCTCACTTATGTTCTTTTGGCTGAACGAAAGCAAATCCCCGCAGCCAAGTTCTACTGGAATGCCTTCCCAGAAGATTGGAGGCTGTCACTGCAGCAAAGGGGGTCCAATGCCATAGTAATGCCTACGGTTTTGGAATGAGATGTTCAACAAGTATATAGGGTTGTGATGTTCAGGTGTCCACATACTTTTGGAAATGTAGTGTACATACTATACATGATCTGACGTAATGCATACATGTGGTACTGTACCTGTAGCTGCAAGTGCTGGCTACAGGGAGAGGCACAGTCTGTACTGCAGTATATCTATCATACAGTACCTGTAGCTGCAAGTGCTGGCTGCGGTAGTTCCTCTCAAACAGTACACAGCGGCAGCCTCGGCTCTTGTAGAAGTCCTTGATGGTGGTCTTATATCGGTTCAGCTCCTCCACCACCTCTGACGACAGGTCCACTACAGACTGGTAGTGTCCAATGGGCAGCAGCAGCACGTGGTCTGGGGTCAGGCAGCCTTTGGCCAGGGCCATGTAGCACTGAGGAGAGAGAGAGAGCGGAGGGGTCAGGATTGCACAGCCTGTTAGGTTAAAATGGCCGATTCCTCAACACTTTCCAGGATCAGTGTGATGTGGTGTAAGATGGCCAGGGGAGTCATGCCCTATGTTTTGCTATTAGTCATTCACTCTGATCCCATGACTAATTGAGCCGACAGGCGCAGTCACTTCAAGGTCAGAAGAGGTCATCATCGGACAGTTGTGAGAAGTAACATGGTGAGAAGTAACTGGTCGATACGTTCTTTGGGTGTGACCAATGTGTGGGATTTCTGATTGTTGCAAATAAAAGATGAATGTATCAGGAAGTCTCTTCAGGCTTCTCTTCAACTGCCCATGAGATACTCTCCATCTATGCACATTAATAGACTGTCACTGACTGCTGTTGCAGTCTCAACTTTTGGGGTTCCTGAGTCTGTTCTGGTGTAGGTTACTACATCAATTTAAATAGCCAAAGATTGGTCAAGATAATTAATGCCTAAAAGACAACAATAAATCAACCCTGCAGTTATTTCATGGTTGTTCAATTTGCATATGTTTTCATGGGAGTACATCTATAGGAAGAAATTGTGTAAGCAAAAGAATGTTTACTGCAGTGCACTGTGGAATCACTGATAAATAAAGCAAATATTATTGTCTAGAGCAAGTAGCTTTTGGCTACAACTTAGCTTTTTGGCACTTGTGAAACATGAGGGTTACCTTCAACCTTTGATGGACATTTCCACTAAATTAGCTATTAATCTAGATAAGACATCATTCAAAAACGGGGAGGGCAACACACACACAGACACACACACCACAGAGTCCCAACAGGGTAGATGGGCGGAATGCAGCCAGAGGAAGAGAGGCGCGCTGAAATGGAATGGCTTTATCTAAAGCTGCAGGTAGGCCAGGTGCACAGAGGATTAGGATTAATTCCTCGTGAGAAATTAAACAAAGCCGCTGCACTTGACCCTGCCTGGAGCAACGCTGCAGGGGCCTGAAGCTCAACCGCGGAAAAACAGACTCCGACGCTTAAAAGAAAGGAGAAACGAGTGTAGACCGAGCAGCGTTGCCAGCTATAAAGATTTCGCCATCAGACGTAGGATAATTTATACAAACAATCTACGCTTTCAACTAATCGTGGTTCCCAGGAACAGAAGGAACATTTCCCTCCGCATAACACGCAGCCTGAACCTGGCAACTTTTTCTGCACATTAACAACTTATTAAAGCCAATTCGGTTGCTTTCAGCACCGAACAGCTGGCGGCAGCGATACCGAGGGACTCCAAACCTGCGCGTCTAACGTGCTGCCGCTGCTCTGAACGCGAGATTGTTCACATGGCGTGAGCGGAGCTAATCAAGCGCTCGCTCGCTTCCCAAAACAAAGTGGGTTCTGGGAAACCCTCCTCCGGTGAGTCATCCGCGGCGAGCTTCCAGTCATGCGTCGCTCATTAAGAAGCACCTCACACTTCAAGGCCGCTTCAAAGTGGCTTCTGCGAAGCGCCGATAACAGCCCCCGCTGCCGCGCTCGCTAACGGGCCCAGGGGGAACCCGCGTTCACTTTCTGCAAATTAGGGACAGTTTAGCGCTCTTATCGCGAGCCGTTTTCCACGGGGCGAGAACATAAATCAGGCCTCCGGCTAGGAATGACAGCCGCGTTTCTCAGATAATCCTAAATGAATTAAAAAATACATTGTGTGGTAATTACGCCAAATTAAATGCAGAAGAGCTTGTTACGTCGACGAGACGTTAGAGGGGGCCACAGCGAAGCTCGGAAAAACCAAGGAGTGATCCAGGTTATCATATCTGCCGTATTACTATGGACAAGTGCCCCCAAAAGTCAACAACAAAACCACACCTGCTTCGAAGATGAGTGCTTGTCATGAACTCCTGTACCTCCAGCACCACTTTCACATTACATGTACCTCCATCCAGAACTTATATTGCACTTGTATCATTATCTTGATGTTGTAGCTTGTTGTCATGCCTCCTAGTTTGACTTAACACTACTCTTTGACCCAGTCTATGCTTACAGTGTGAAGTGTACTTAATGTGTTCATGGCTATGAATAACTGTTACATAATGAGCATTCTACTTTATCAGACCTGTGTTCTGTAGTTATTCCAATGACCTTCGGTATGCACTTATTGTACGTTGCTTTGGATAAAAGCGCCTGCCAGATAAATGTAATGAACTCACGTGGGTCCCGATGCTGATCACCAGGTGCTTCTCCACCTCTGGGCTGGCCAGACAGAACCAGCAGGGTCCAGTGGGCTGGGCTGGGGGAGGAGGCAGAGGCTAGTAAGGGTCATACAACAGTGATGCATGTCAGGCAAACTGACAGTACGCTTAAGGGTGGTTACTCTATAAAAGAGACTTTAGTTTCAATACCAGAAAACTGTAATCCTCAAATTTACAAAAGAAAAAAAAGTAGCAGCAAATTATTTCGGGTGAGTGCAGTCATTTTTCCCAGCCAAAGGAATCACTTAATGGTCAATAAAGGCTTCATTTGTGCTTTTAAATAACACCCAACAAGCCAATCCATTTAGGGATGTGTTATATATCTGGAAAGGCACAGACCCAAGTGAGTGTTTACACATCCTGTGCAGACACCAGGGACCAGGCCTTTCTAGGGCATATTTATAAACACAGCCTTTTTACTTGGTAAGCTTCTCTCATAGAACAACCCAAGTAATCATGTCAAAAAACATCCTCTCAGGTCAGTACAGTACAAAAACCAACCGCCCTGAAAAGCCATCAATATTGTTCAGGGAATTTATGGGAAAAGAGCTGAACATCGCAATGATTCATCACAAAGGAAAGCATCTGGAAAAGCCCCCTCTTACTCACTAAAAGCTTTGTTGTTTACGGTTTGGGGGAATACATCAGCAATGATAAGGACAAAAATTGTTTGGGGGGGGGGGGTTCTCTTTAAGCAGCATGCCAAAATGTACATTTGAACATTTAATTATCAGCAAAAAAAGAATAACAATGCTCTGACACTGTCACGCTTGGCTAGATAAACAGATTTTCACCAGATAGCAATTACCAGCATTTACAAGATAGCATGGAAATCAAAGCGTTCTCTCTGCTGTCTGATCTGTGTGAGTGAAGGTCAAAGTAAACAGAACAGTGCGTGTGGTGGGTTCTGACTCACGTGGCCTGCGAGGCTGTTTGGGCTGGGTGTGTCTGTCCCCGTCAGACTGCCTCTTCCTGAACTGGCCCTGGTGCGGCTCCTTCTTCTTCAGGTCGAAGAAGAACTGAGCGGCTGGCTCCTCCTGCAGAATGCACACACACGCACATGCATGCACATACATACACACAAGCACGTGTGCACACACACACACATATGCACACACACACACATATGCACACACACGCACAGGTACACACACACACACGCACACACGTGAACACACACACACGCACACAGTCTAGGATGAGACTTGGCATCACAGCAGCTCCATCTGGATGGCTCCAGTTATTGTCACATCTGAATGCAGGGACCCCATGGGGAGGCATTAAATGCTGATCTAACCGCAGATCCTACTGCCAAATGTGGCAAATACTGGCTAGCATACAGAATGTTACTCCGTCACTCCAAAATATTACTTCAATAAAAAGTAATGAAAACAAAACAAAGAGCAATAAAAACACACACCAGCTGTTCCCTAAAAGGGTATATTTGAGGTGACAGTGTTTGAATAGTGCACACGTACCTCCCCAAAATCTGCTGTAGAGGCAGGCTTCTCTTTCTTGCTTTCTTTCAGACTCTTCCTGTATGGGTTTTCAGTGACATCTTGTGGCTGTTTCACAAGCTCTGTGGGGTCCATGGTTTTCATTGGGACTATACTGAATGCATACAAGTACTGGAGAGGGAAGAGAAACGTCTAAATATTTAATTACAAATACTTAAACAGATAAAAGATACAGTAAGTGTCACGTTCACATGCACGCGCGCGCAGACACACACACACAAAATTGGATGTGGTGCTGCTGTGGAAATGACAGCGTTTACCTTCTTCTTGGCAGGATTGTTGACGTTGGCCAGGGCTATGAATCTACTGACGTGTTGCGCGTTCTCCTGCAGTACCATGTGATTCCTGCCATACCACGCACCACAACCCAACAAAAGGAGAAAGGCTTATTAATAAAACTGAAGGACACCAAGGGAAAGACTCAGTTGTCCACAAGGTCATGGCTATTGTCAGAATGGAATGATGTCAGAAATGAGGTACAGAATAAATATCTAATATGCATCCCATTAAAACAAAATAACGAGACCCAGTAAACTGTAACAAAACACCCGCTTGAGGAAAACAAAAAAGTTTAGATACAAGTAGGGTTTCAAAATTTCAGGAAGATTCAGGGGTGGTAACTTTCCATGGGATTTAACAGGAAAAAAACAGAAATTGTGGGGGCTATTTGCTCAGGCTGCATTTACAATTCCATATGCATATAGAAACATTAACCTTTTACCTTATCATAAGTTGAACTTTAAATTTGTTTACTTTTAACAAGTGATTATTTCACGAAACAACAAGAAACAAGAATGTTGAATTATGTATTCCCTCTGATGGGAAAATGCACTGTGTATGCAGCAGGTTTGATTTCTACTGAATTCTCATTAAATAGGACGCTGACGATTATCTGTGCCTGAGGTGCAAAAGTGCACTGCACATGAGATGGACAAATGCTAAATTCATGCTTGTAATTCAACTGAATTTCCATTAAATGGGGATATTTTAAGCAAACCATTGCAAGACACACAGCTCAAAACAGGGGGAATCCCCAGGACTGAGGCTAGCTAGCATAGGAACACAGTGTGCATGGTGGGCCACACACATTACCTGTACGGCAGCCGCTCATAGTAAGTCCCTTCCAAGCCAGTAAAATGATAACGAGGCTTCAGCTTCTCTGCCAGGCTTGCAATAGAGGCAGTGCCACAGAACTTAGTATTTATGTCCTGCAATGAGAAAAATACCAAGTACGACAACACAGTCTAAACAGACCTGTAATTGGTACCTTGGTCAGTGCCAAAATGAGACATCATTTCCTCATCACATTTCTCCTTGATAAAAGTAAGTAGTCAGACAAAATGAAGAGATTTTTACAGCTCTCAAGAGCTCAATGTACATTCATGACTGCATAATTTGAAAAAGCATCACAAAACTCTAAGGAAAGCCAGCATAGTCATGTGTATCACTTGTAATAGTCAAAATAAGGGCAGTTAAACAATGTGTTATTAGTTCAAGAATGGCAAACTGAAGAAATCCCAATTCTGCAAAAACAGCCCACAGATATACTAGTAGCTCAGCACAGTTCAGCTGGGAGACTAAGTACAGTGAAACAGTGGTGGGTGGCAGCATGCACTTCATGAGGAGACCAATCTGCACCCTAAGGAACCAAATCAAAACACTGCAGCCATGGGACCAGCCAAGGAATATGACTGGAAACTCCAGCACTGAAAACACTGGGGACAAAGGCTGGCTCTAGTCATTGGATGATTTAGATGAGGGTGCGAGGAAAGGAAGAGGAGCATATTTACTGGGCTGTTGCCGTACTGCCAGACTCCCCGGGGCCACTGTGAGGTCAGCAGGATGTCCACGCCCCTGAACTTGGAGTTGGATACCAGGGGCGCCGCCAGGGCGCTCAGATCTTTGGGCGTGAAGCAGTGGGCCGGCGCGGGCTCGGCCTGGGCCTCCCTGCCGCTCACGTAGGCAATCTGAAGTCCCGACACCCCGGTGAAGATGCCTCGGCGTCCTGAAATGCACGCACACACACGCATATACACCTTGCGATGTAGGGAAAAGACAACACCCACTGCACTCTAGGTCTTTCAATGGTTAAATCGAAGCAGCATACACTGACATGCCCTTGGCTTTGCCAATTCATACCAGAATTTACGAACTTCATGCTATGCTACCCCAGCAATTTGAAAAGCTCAAAGGAATATACAGATCAGGCCTCACTGCTGCAGATGCTGCTGTCAACTTTTGAGAGCGCATACAAGTGCGTGCTCTCCTCTGAAGCATGCAATTGCAAGCACTTATCACACCTCAGACTGCAAGTCTGATACGTGCAGACCAGCGAGTGCCCAACTGACTAGCGAGTGTCTCTAAGGCACAATGGGATGATGTGACCCTGGCTGACCAAAACCGTCCGATCCATGAGTGAGGCTACAGCCAAACATGCATCACCCAGCGCAGTCACAATAGACTCATCCATGGACTATATCAGTAGCTTAAGAGGATGAGTGTATGCGCGCATTTGTGGGAGTATATAAAAATACAACCAAAGAAGGCAGTGAAAATGAAGTGCGTAATCCACTATCAGGAAACATACCCTTCCTAACATTATTCGTTATCGCGTAAACAAAATCACGTACCCAAATAGGTGATGTTTTCAGCAAGCTCGCATCCATCTGAACTGGAGAAATACTTCACTGTATCATGGGAGGCTGCACCCAGAATGTATGTATGGATGGGTGCTGAAATTTGCAGAGCAGAATGAGTGGTGAGAATCAGATATGAAGCTGGGCATCTTGTTGTTACATATGACATTAAAGTGAAAGTTCACCCAAACAATTAATGCAATTACTCCGTCCAGAATTCACTTGACAGATTTGTCCATCAATGGTTCTGTAAGACTGTGGACAAAGACGATAGTTATTTAGCTACTTTAAAATATCTTGGAAATACCATATGGGAATTGAGTCATTTGGATCACTCTGTTATACAATCATAGCTGCAACAATATAACCTCTTTAGGTCATGAGAAATCTGCTAATAAGCTAAAGTGGATAAACAGCCCTGCATCTGAATGTTATCAGAAGGTGGGGATAGAGACTTTTTAAAAACCATTGTGCAGTCTTTTCCACAACACCAAATAGTGTGCTTACCTTAAAATGATGCGCCAATAACTGTGTAAGGTACTATGTACAATAGTGAATGAATAGCGGGAAAACTGAACCTGAAGGTTGCAGCAATACATTCGAAAATTAAATTTGCCCTGTTAACAATGTAACCTTTGGATCTTCTAAGACACTATAGCTGGTTAATCACTTTCAAATGGAATAAGTCAGTATAAGATGTATGGATATGGTTATAATTGCACATAGCCTCAAAATGGCTCATATTTGCTAATTATTGTACTGGGGTTTTTTTTTTTTTTTACATATAGGAGCATTTTAAGCACAACTTGATCTTCCTTCCATAGTCCACCGACTTAAAATCATTTTGAAATGAGGCCCGTCGAAGCCTTTTACTCAATAGAATCTGCACCAGTTAAGTAGTAAATGCGTTTTTACATGATATATAAAGGTTAAACAAAAACCACAAAAAGATGGTGCATTACCTTTTTTTGAACCTGATTTGTACTCCTCCCACTCTTCTTGTGCTTCGGGCGAAGAACCGAAGAAATCTCCAACACAGAGCAACAACTTCACAAGGGAAAACAAATATCAACGGCTGAGCGTAAAGAATTACACCACTCAATCTTTTGTCGCTTCAAGAACGTGGCATACTCACATCAAATTGTCCGCTCTTTTTCTGAATTGTTTTCACGCGGTTGAATAAAACATTAATCCTGCCATCAGCATCCCCACAGACGAGTCTGAAATACAGTGAGAGATCATGAAAGACTAAACTAAGTCGGACAGCATTGCTGTTGCTAGGTTCAGCTGGCTAGAGAATGAACTACGGATCAGAACAGCTATCGATAACTACCTACGGCGGCAAGTCTTCTCATTTGTACCATAAGACACAAGCGTGCTTTCAATTTTAGCCAAGATGGTCAATTCACGTTAGGCGTTTTATAATACGAGACGGATTGTTCACCTTTCACATTTATAGTCTTAACTAGACGATCAAGTTTAATTGGGTAAAAGTTACCTGTGTTTGCAAGCTGGCTATGCTACATATTTCCAAATGGTAGTAAACACCAACTTGACGAGCCTTCTAGCAAATTATGGACATTAGACTACGATAGTCGAACTAGGGAGCAGTAATATTAATTGCAAACTTAGTTGCTCGATACATGTTTTGACTACAACCTGCAGCTAGACTAGTTAAACGTAAAGCTAGCTGCTAAGCATGTCTGATACGATTGTCGAACGAGTCAATGTTAACTAACGTTAGCTAGTCTAGCTAACCACTAGCTTGTCCACTCGGTTGCAAACTGGCTAAATTGTAAGATCGCACGTGGTATGAGCATATTTCAACTTACATTCTCAGTGGCTGTTCTCCCATTCCGTAAAACACCTAAAATAACCTGTAGTAAAACTGCACGTGTTTTCCACGGGGATGTTATTTAGCCAGTCAGCTAACGTTAACGTTTCAAATTTTAAAAAACACAAACGCATCATGTCCATCAGTATTATATGTCCCCCTTAAAAAATAAACATTGCCATTCTCTGTGGGCCAAATATGTATACATACATATAAATAATATAGATATGTGGATAAAGAGGTTATGAAAATATATTGCATTCATGTTAAATAATTTTATATTAATCGTAAGCTGGTAATGAATTTGTGATAAAAATTTAGCTAGAAACCAAAATGTGTTATAACTCGGAACATACAAAACGAACACAATGTATGGCATGCGTTATGGGACATACTTAGCCAATCCTCTAGCTATTGCGGTGTAAGCTTGGAAATAGCTATTGGAAGGAGGATGCTGCAAGTTACTTCGTAGCTAAATCAGGTACAACCAACAGCAGTGGTTATCATAATATCTGTTTTTTTTAAATCACAGCTTCAATGTAGATTACGCAATCCAAGCGAAATACGCAGCAATGATAAAATGTGTAGTACACAGCCAAAGTTAATAAACACTACTACGAGCCGTATACTCGTACATTCCGTCAGGATAGTCCTAAGGAATTAGTTGCATTAATGTACAACAGGATCATGTTATGAAAATGCTGGTTTAGGTAATATTAAGCAAGTATATAACGCTAGCTAAATCCGATGCTTGCTTATCCTATGGGAAGAGTACAAGCGGAAGAAGAAGTGACGTTTCTCCTGTGAGGATCAAAATAGGAACTAATTTGCATTCAAATTGCTGAAGATGATCTTGGGAAAGAAATGAAAATGTTATGATGTTCTGAAGACGGCCGCTTACATAAAATGATGTTGTTTTATCGTAGTCATTTCCCGGATGATGAAAATTAGCCGTGCCAAAACTTAGTTGTAAACTCGCTGGCTAGCTTGCTACCCTGCTAAACAGGCAGTAAATAGCGAGAGCAGCTATTTTGTTTGTATTTTTTTGCTTACACCGCAGAAATTGAACTAGTTGTCAGGAAAGGTTTTTGGGATATAAATTATCCATGCTTGGATCTATGGCCTGAACATTACCTTATATAGGCCTGTTTTCGGACTTCGAGGACTTGCAGCCCTATTCTGCGCTTGTAAAATGTAAACGAGGAACACGTACATCCACTTTGGATAACCGGGACTCTGCCCAGCTCTCCAGCAGCCCTACCCCTGTCGCAGAGTCTGACAGCAAAAAATAGGGAGGGCACACACTACCAATAAATAAGAAAAAATGTCATCACCAGAACAGATTATTGCAATCGTAATGGATGATAAAACCTACAACGTGAGCAAAAGCAAGCTAATTGAAAAGAGCGACTACTTCCGTGCACTATACAGTTCTGGAATGCGGGAGTCCGGAGAGGATTCGGTCCAGCTCCAGGGATTAAGTGTACCCGGGCTAGAATTAGTCCTGGAGTTCATCAACACTTCCAAAGTGCAGGTTGTCAATGAGACATTAGAGGATTTGATCGAGACGGCATCTTTTTTGCAGGTGACGTCAATTTTAAAATTGCTCTTGTCGGAAATCAGACAGGATAACTGCGTGGAACTGTACAATCTTTCGGAGATTTACGGAACACACGACCTGAGGAACGCTTGTTTGAAATTCATGACCTGTCACTACCACCCGATGCTACGAAGATCCGAGTTCCGAAGCCTCCCATCTTCCCTCCGCAACCACGTTAGAGAGATGCGCATGAAAGGTACGGCTACTCTAGTAGCTATTGGAGATTTCATCGGGACCTGTCTGGACCTAGCAGACCAGGACGAACCCTGGTCCATGCTTCGGTACGGAGAGTTGGAACAGCGCTGGAAGCCGCTAGCTAACAACCTGCCATCGGACATGGTCAACGTGAGAGGGTACGGGTCTGCCGTACTCGACAATTACTTGTTCATCGTTGGAGGTTACAGAATGACGAGTCAGGAGATATCGGCAGCGCACTGTTACAACCCCTGTCGAAATGAGTGGAATCAGGTTGCACCCCTGAACCAAAAGAGGTATGACTTAATCACCAATTAGCAGGCTATGTGAGAGAGACTCGGAAAGTAATTGCAGTGGTAGTAGAACAGCGCTTGAAGCATCTTTTATCCCCCTCCCTCCTGCTGCTTTATTGTGTGATCACTGCTGAGTCATCCTGTTGATGGAGAGGAATTATTCATCCTTTCTTACACCCCTTTTATGTAGAGTACATTTTTTACTGTGTAATTGCCGTGGGTTGCCTAATTAGTAGTGATTCAACTGGTTCAGTCATGAAATATTTGCAGTGACCGCTGCACTAATATAACCAATAACTGTCCTCCTGTTCTGCCCGCAGGTCCAATTTCAAGCTGCTGGCGGTGAGTGGGAAGCTGTATGCGGTGGGCGGGCAGTGTCTGGGCACAGTCGAGTGCTACAGTCCGGAGCAGGACTGGTGGACCTGCGTATCCTCGCTCCCAGACCCACTGGCAGAGTTTTCTGCTTGCGAGTGCCAGGGGATGATCTACGTTATGGGCGGGTACACTGCCAGAGGTTAGAGCATTTTCAACTTAGGTGTGGGGGTGGAGGGGGGGGTGGAGCTTTCTACCACTGTGAATGACAGAGAATGGTTGAGACAATACATTACGTTACATTTATTTGGCAGACGCTTTTATCCAAAGTGACGTACAATTAGTGCATACTGAAGGTCATAGATGGAAGGTAATTGTCCAGGTTTTTGATGGACTGATTGAACATATTTGAAAATTGAAAATGTGCACCACAAGAGGGTAAACACTCTATTGGAGTACTTATAAAATTATAAAACCTAAAAGGTTAAGATTAAATGATAAAGATGCATTTTATCAATGGTTTATTTCCCTTATGGCTGTAAACATGAAAAAATATAGTATGTAAAACTGTAAATGTGCTCTCAGTTAGCTTAACCAGCATGTGTTATTGCATCCTTATTTTCACTCTGTCTCCCGCTCCACCTCCCTCACAAACAGACAGGAACACCAGCGTGCTGCGTTACTGCCCCTCCTCCGACGCCTGGACGGTGTTCAGCTCCTGCTCGGCCCACGTGCGCAAGCAGCAGATGCTCTCCGTGGAGGACACCATCTACCTGGTGGGCGGCTACACGCACGAGCTGGGGCCAGAGCGGCGAAGGGCCAGCCAGACGGAGGACATGCTGACCGTGCAGTCCTACAACGTCACCACGGGCGAGTGGCTCCACCTGAAGGAGAACACCTCCAAGTCTGGCCTCAACCTGACCTGCACGCTGCACAACGACGGCATCTACATCATGAGCCGCGACGTCAGCCTGCCCACCAGCCTGGAGCACCGGGTCTTCCTCAAGTACAACATCTTCTCCGACGCCTGGGAGGCCTTCCGCCGCTTCCCCGCCCTGGGCCAGAACATGCTCCTGTGCTCCCTCTACCTCCCCAACGTTCTGTGAACGTGCCGGGGGCCTGTGGACTCGTCTGAGGAGCAGAGCTGTGCGCCACGCGAGCCAGGGCCAGCGCTAGCGCCACAGGAAGTTCTTGCCCGACGGTCACATCGTGGAGCAGCTGGTCGTAGCCTCGCACCGGGGACCAGAGAGTGCTGGGTGTTTCAGAGTGCTCATCTACCTGTTCAGCAAGGTGCTGTAGCTGAGCTGCTCCGACCAGAAGAGGGTCCCGGAATACGTACTGTAAATGGCTTGTATGAAAGTGTAATCTAAGAATAACAATACAATGAGCTTTCAATAGTTAACATAAAGTAGGCTCCTGAGATGCGTTTTGAGCCCACCGCTCGTACACTAGGAGCTGTTGCTGCTTGAAACGCACCCACCTACGCTGTGTGGGATAACACAAAGCATTCCATTTGCCACTGCAGAGAAAGGCCTCTTTCCTCTAGGGGAGGAGATGAGTTTTGCACAAAACCGACAGTATATTTTCAACCTTGCAAAAACCAAACCTTCAACGCTAATTCAGACATTTACAAGAGAAAATACTGTAAAAAGAAGGTACTTTGCCAGAATAGGCTCTGGTTTTACATGGCCTGTTTTGGACTGGAGATTCTTGAAAGTAGAGCAGCTTACCATGAGGCCAGGTCTATAGGTACGATACTGCTGTTACATATGAGGTCACTCCTGCTGGCTCTGTATGTATCTCCTTTAGTCTTGAAGTCTCTGAGGTGAGATCTTTTGGCGAACTCTAACATGCCTCTCTTTGGCATCCATATTTTCCAGAAAGGGGTGATGAAGTGTTCTTAGCTTGCACATTACAAGACACCCCAGACCAGCTGTCAAAACCTTAAAAAGGACAGAAGGACCATTAGCCTGTCTTGAAATTTCAAGAATGAATGGAAATCGCTGAATAGCACCCAAATTATAGTCATGGTTTAACCAAGTGTTCGATAAAGGAAATTATTAAAGTCAGCACTGAGGATTAAGCTGGAGGGAAATTATGGCTAAGCACTACATTTGATTTCATCCTTCTTGAAGTCTGAAGATATTGCACAAAACATTACGCACAAGTCTATACTTTAAGAAAACAGTATTATGTTGTGAGCTACTGGCCAAAACGGCTGTTTTACAAGTGTGAAGAGGAGAGTGATGAATAGGGGCCTTACTGATGAGAAGTTTGAGAACAGTAAACAAACTTTTGTTTCGAGAGGATAAAAGAAATATTTCCTGTGGTGATAAACTTTCTGAGAGCATAACTTTTCTGTTTCTGAGACTGGGAGAAAATTCTTTTGCTGTTTTCATTTGTGTGACTTGGTGGTTATTTTATTTGCCCCTCTTTAATGCTGTTCAGTTTCCCACCGATGCCTTGGACATGAGAATAATAAATAAATCTCTTCAGGGAAGTGATGCTGCTGTCTGTTTATTTATATGGATCAGTTATATCATAGTAACAGGGAGTGCCTTTGAAAATTAATCTATAGTTTAATGCTTAACCCAGCCTATGAGAGAGAGAGTTCCCTTCTCAGTATTTGTCATTCATTCAAAGGTACCTTTCAGAACTTCAGTGTTTCTATGTAAATATGTACTGGCTGAAATAAGACTTGATAGCATTTGATCATGCTTCAGAATTATAAATCCAAAACTTACAAATCCAAAAGAAGAAGCTGCGTCTGAATGAAATATGCAGTCAGGTCTGTCTTTTAATATATTAATATAATCTAATGGTATTCATTCAGTTCAGAGAGGTGACAGCTCTTATTTTTTGTGTAAAATCGGGCCAGGAAAAGGCACTTGTCTCTCTTTGTCAGCCCACAGGCTGTGTGTTTGGTGATAGTGCACCTGCCCTGGTCGATCACAGCCAAGAGGAGAGAGAGTATTCCACACTGCTGCTGCTGCTGCTGCTGCTGCTCAGGCAGTCAGTCACGACACAGCTCTTACAGGGAGGAGCTGGCCCTGTCTCCTGGGGTTTCGGGATGGTGCCGCTGAAGCTTATCTTCACCGCCAGCTGAGAGCAGGTGAGCACCGGAGGGGCAGATCCTTCAAAGGGGGGTCTCTTAATGCCCAGCGACCAAACGTCGTCCCCCTCATTTACAGTGGGTAGTACAGATACACTTGCCGTGTCCTTGGGAATATTATTGTTCACAGACAATGTATAGTGGGCTATTGTACGTGGACATGCAGAAATGAGAGATATTATGAACATCAAGAGAAGGATTTGGATTTTTCTAAAGTAAGAATCTGTGTTCAAAACAGCTATGTGGGCCTTAATACCCTCAAGTGAAGCCAGATAACTGTAACATTAGCAGGCCGGTTGGATTACAAACACAGCAGAACAGGGACCTCAATGACAGCAGAATTGTGATGATTCTGTTTCTCCAGTCGCTTTAATCTAATGTGGTTGGAACAGAGATAAGATTGTCATGCCCTGGGGCCACAGTGACTTCCAGAAAGGCCCCATATGCATTACAGAGTTCAGCTCAAGGTAGGACCACTCACTATCATGGGTGCAGAAACTGGATGCGTTCCCAAGATCCTTTTGTGAAAAGTAATGATATGGCTGGACAGCACTGGTCCCTCTTACATAGCAGTCAGCTGAGTGCTAAAACAGTACCAAGTACAGCATAACAAATACAGTATTGTTTCATTTTAGTCATGCAGGGTGATTCACTATTGTACAACTTGAATCACAATCAGTACAAGACAGAAGGAAATAGACACAAAAGGCTGCCAGTGTGCCCTTACCATGTGAAAGCCATCAATAAAAAAAGGCCTGTTATCTGTCTGTTAATGTTTGCTGAGGCACCACAGTGCCCTGAGCTTAGCAGCTAACTCTATGTGCACAGATGGTTCTTTGGGTATTAGGTCTTAAAGTGGCAGAGTTATTTGGTCTTTTAGTAATGTTGTAGGCTTGTGTCTTACTGGTAAACCTGTTCTCAGTTTTCTTTGTGTCACCAGACATGGTAAACATACCTGAATGCTGTTAACAAAGTACTAAAATGTGAATCAGGGTTTTCCTCTTACTTTTCTAGTTGTCTCGTCTTAAATTGATTAATTTGGCTATTTACAAGTGATGGACACAAGAGATGATGAGGACTGAGGTGCTGTTAATTAGTTGATAAAAGAAAATATAAGAAATCAGGAAGGAGTGACAGTAAAGCTAGGAAAGAATTCAGTACAGTTGACAGATTAAGGGAACAAAGTACCGATTCTAGATGTGACCAGAAGATGGTGATGTTTCCCTATTTCAGTCAAATTTAAATTTGATTTTTCCCTGCACTTTCTGTCTGCTCGACTGTTTTGCATTAAAACCAATGCACACGTGGTCTAGTGATGCAGAATACAAAATTATAACAACCCATAACACAGAGGAAGAGTGATACTCACATAACACAGAGGGAGAGTGATGCTCCTGCCATTTTATTTTATTTGCTCGGCTGATGTCTTATCCTGACCATTTTGCAGTGGGAACCATTTTACTTCTTAAAGCATTTGAAATGCTGAGTTCCTCTGATGTAGAACCATTTTCAAAACCACATCTACCCTACATTGCCAACAATAATTAGATAATTGCAATTCACAACAAAAGAACCATCTTGTTTCTCTGCTGTGAGTGTTTGATGTTTCCCAACAAAGGATTCATTAAAACAATTTATCTAATGGTAAATGGGAGACAAAGGGTATAATGCATTATGCAAGAGCCTATTATTTTATTCATGTAGCTTATTGATTTTTATCGCAGTCATTTCTCTCTCTCTCACTGACACTCTCTCTTTCTCTCATTCTGGTTTTTGCCATTCATTTAATTTCAAAACACTTTCATTGGCATAGAAATTGAAACGATTGTGTTGCGCTGTATAATACAAGACATCCCTCCGCTTAATCAACCAGAAAGAACACAAACATATGAATGAATGCTTAAAATACACAGATTGCACAGACACATTTACCGACCTCCCTCCTGCCTCCTCACAATTAATGAGGAAAACATCGCATTGATCAATCAGTGTTTCCCCCCTTATACCCCTGACAGGCACTGCCCTGATACATTACCATGTGCATAAAAGACAACAAAAGCCCAGAGAACTAACGGTGGTATGAATACATAAACAATGCACAGGAATAACAAGCAAACTACTCTGCATCTTTGCCAAGATCTGTAAAGTGCTAAATGCACTCAGGGCATAAATAAATGAAGGCCCCACTTTAGGCCAGGACTAGCCCTGAATTTGCACTGTGTGGGTCATCCTTAGCACTGCCCCTTGTAATGTTCATGCAATGTGAAAGACAGAAGGAAGCTAAGCAATCTATGGGCAGCAGGTCCTGGCAAAAAGCACAGAGTAACCCAAGCACAGTAGTGGAGCTGTTTGATGTGGAAGGTGAGGGGTTAAACAGGCAGCAGCCGGCTAACATTGTTTTCTGGGCTGATGCTTTCTGTTTACCTCGTTCTCCTCAGCAGAAGGGAGTAATTGATGGCAAAACGCCAGTGCCTTGTGCAGAGCAGGAGAGGGTTGGACAGGAGGCCTGTGTGTGAGAGAGAGAGAGAGAGAGAGAAAGAGAGAGCAAGGGAGAAAGAGAAGGTGACAGAAAGAGTGGAGGGAGGGGCAGAGGAGGAATGGAGAGGTGTGTGCTGTGGAGGCAGAGGGGTAGGAGGGATGGGTTGTGAGGAGAGGCAGCAAATCCTCATCCTGTGGGGCTGCAATGAGAGACCAAGAAAGATAGGGGTACTGAGAGAGAGAGAGAGCCAGAGAGCATGAGAGAGTGAGAAAGAGAAGAGAGGGAGGGGACAGAGAGAGGGAGCAGTTTGTATCTGCAGCACTGCAAGGACAAACTGCTCAGGCTAAGGAGAAGAGCCACACTCCACACACACACACAGAAGCTAGCCTGAGGAAAGCCCTGATACGTAGAATACAATACGACCACAGTAACGCTGATGATGATGAGCAGCTGGGGAAAGCAGACACGCTGGGACTGAAGGACTATAGCGTCACAATAACTTCAGATCAAAGAGGCGGAAATCCCATATGCAGGGGGTTGTGGCTCTATACACAGGAGAAGAGGCCAGACTGGACAAGACTTTATTCATCTAAACTATTGCTACACTATTGCGTGCTTTGCTGTGTTTCAGTGCCCTGTGCTGTGCAGTCTAATTTAACACACCGTTTGAGGTCTTCGTATTGTTCCTGTATCGCAGAGCCATAGTGCGTTGTGTCGTGCTGAGCTGTGTTGCACTGTGCCGTGCTTTGATGTGTTAGATTTTGCGGCGGTGTCAGAGCTCGTTGACGTGATTGCGACTGCTACGGTGACTGTGACTGTGACTGACCATGAGCGGGAGCAAGAAGAGCGAGCTGGAGATGCGAGACAAGGCCATCCTCCACCAGCAGAGGCGTCTGAAGCAGGCCACGCAGTTCTCACACAAGGACTCCGCTGACCTGCTGCCGCTGGACGGGCTCAAGAGGCTGGGCACCTCCAAAGACTTGGTGAGTACACTTTCACGCGCTTACGCCTCTCTCTAACGTCCCGACCCCTTCCCGGCACTGCCGCATGACTCGGACACTGCTCAGCGTCCCCGTCGCTCCTCTCACCCATGGCCATTCAGCTCTGAAATACTGCAATCTACCCGGGGGATGCTTTTCTAATCATGCATGCACCAGGCTTCTCTCCCCCCTCTGATAGAGACACTGTGTTCAGCTAAAGGGATGATACCAATAATAGCAATAATAATAATACCAATAATATTAATCATGTATTAATAATAATGATGTATTTTTCATTATTGATATTCATCATCATTAGTGACAGGTTCCAATATACTTTCAGTAAACTATGGAGAAAAATCATAATAAATGTTATCTATTTAAATGCAACTTGTAACACGTCAACATAAATTTATATCAATATATTAATAAACAGTTTGTAGTCACAGAGAGGATGTCAGCTTTAATGAATCAAAAATGATTAAATAATGAATCATTTTGATTGTAGACAAGCAGAAATGCATTATATTGGGGGCACAGACCAAGCCCACAGGGATCCAATGTTTGCTGCTCCAGCCACTAGATCAATAGAACACACACCAGTTTTACCTTAGCCAGTCATGCATTCATCCTACACAAAATGCTGTAATTACAACAAAAAAAACATTTATCCTCAAACCATTTACCAATAGCTCAATACTAACCGAGTAATCAATAAGTTCTTGGAATAGTATTGTGCACTGACCGTGTCCCTAGTGAATAGAGCACCTGTATTAATTGCATGTAGATTCTGATCACCTATCTTGCCTGTTGTACTGTACTGTGTGTGGCTGAATCAGTGCTGTCATCCAGGGGCCATGAGGTGCTAGACAGAGCTTTTCAGTTCATGCACGCAGGCACGCACAAAAAACACACACACACACACAGACAGGAATATGTACATGCATGCGCAGTATTCTTTATCCTAGTTTCTAGAATTATACATGCCATTAAATAATTATGTTTGTAAGGGGGTATGGTTCAGTCTTTTTTTTTTTTTTTTTGAAAAAGGTTTGGTCTTGTGTTACAGTCAGATTCTATACCTGGAGGCATGCCACTTTGAGAGCAAATCCCACAACAGACACCTGAACCCAGCACAGACACCTTGAGATTTGCCCATGCTTCTCAAATACCTTTTTAGAATACTGTAAATTGAACACAATTGGTACATATTAGGCACTGACAAAAAAAAAAATCTACCCGGTTGATTCAGAAAGTGGAGATTACAAACCGATTTATAATTCCTTGTGGAGCTCTGACACATACAACCCTGCCCTCCTACCCCATCTGCCTCCACTGCACACCCCTCTCCTTTCCTTCTCTGCCCCTCCCCCCCACTCTCTCTCTCTCTCACACACACACGCACACACACACACACGCTAGCACTCTATCAATCCAGAGCATGGGGGGCTTCCTGTAATAACAGCTTTACTGCCACACTGTCATATCCTGCCACAGTATTTATTAGATGGCAAGCACCCAAACTCCCTGACTGCTCCCCAAGAAACTCCACAATGACTGCCAGTGCGGTCTGGCGTATGCAGTGTAATCACGCCGGGCATTTATAACGTTCACTTTCACACCAGGCTCGACAGCTAACAACAAGTGACAACAGCTGCTCAACAACACTTTCTTTTATTAATAATTTCCTTCCGAACCCTCTCCCTTCGGCTCAGTTTTTTCTTTCTCTCTCGCTCGGTTCCAGATAAGACCGCGGCCTTGACTGCTTTATTGTCTCTGCACACGGCTTATAAAAGGCTGCTAGCAAAGGGAAGCATCCATCTTGCCAGAGTTGTGGATGTGGATGGGCTGCGGTTGTGGATGTTTTGCTCAAATCAAATAAGAGGATTTATACATGCTGGTATAATCAGAGCTCAGTTCTTGGCAGGGCAGATCCAGCTACTTAATGTGGAGAAGGATAAAAGTGTCCTCTGAACTGTTTACTGTAAGTGCCCTTTCCAAAGTTGTACAGAATGTGGAAAGTAGCGCCCTTTTTCTGTAAGAAAAATGCCATGGGCTCATATGTATAAAAATATGTGGTAAAAAACTGAAACCAGGTAATGTGTGCAGCACTTTGTGTTCATTCTGACAGAGATGTTAACCTGGTGTACACACTATCAAAAATCCAACACCCCCCTCTCTCCTTTTATCACCCTGTCTCTGTCTTTTTACTTGTTTCTGTCTATGTCTGTTATTCCTCCCTGCACAAAAAGCTCTTTATGACAGTGTGCCTGCAGGTGTTAGCCCAGAATCTCATCTCTGGTCATACGGAACAGAAACCAGTGGAGCTGGAACCCTGTGTGGAGTAAAATATTCAAAATATTATACTTGACAGAATGGTGCACTGAATGTAAACATTTGCTTGATACATAGGGGAGTGTATAGCACACTGCTCTGCTTTCAGGATAGTGCATACCATGCATTATATCTGATATAGCACACTAATGTTTGTCTATTAAACAGGAGAATGTATAGCACAGAGCTTAATGTCCTCTTTATAATGTGTCAAGGCACACAGAGCAAAGCAATATCACCAATAATCTTTGTAGCAGTGAGGGTAGGGGTGATGGTAGCACAATAAGCAATGGTGAATGTGTACTTTGTGATTTGTTTTATTTGTTTGCTGTTGGTTATGCGAAGTGTACAACTATGGCAATGTATAATCATCTGGAATTTGATTCCCAGCCACGGACATGGACACATGCACATGGACACACACACACACACACACACACACACACACATATTTTACACACATCCAATATATTTTTATACCTTGCTCATGTGGTACAAGGGCAAGACCCCATATGGCATACTGTGACTAACAGGGAGAAGGCTAGCGAGTAGCAGGTGTTCCCCAGATGTTTCCAGGGAGGGAATATGGGCAATTTTAGCTGTCAGGTGATCCTCTGTGCATGCAAGGAGATGAGAGGCTGTGAGTGGAACTGCTAAAAAGCTAAAGATGGTGCTAAAAATAAAGGAGCTAATTAAGGAAAGAAAGGGAAAGGAATTAACTCCTGCTGAGGCCAGAAGAAGACCTGGCTCTGCAGGATATGCCAGCGTGCCATGCTGCTCTCTTAACCTGCACCCCTGGAAGGCTGATAAATGCTCAAGACAGGAAATAGGACCTTGTCTTAGTCACCTGAATCTCGTGATGAGAGACAGTGGGTGGTGGTCCATTACATTACCTTACTGTACATTGCATTACAATCAGTTAGCAGGTTCTCGTATAAAGAGTGACTTACAAAAGTGGAGAACATCAGTGTTAGCCTGAGGAGTACAAAAGTATTGTATGAAATTCAATGGAATATAAATAAAATATAGCATCAAAATATCATCAGGAAGGCACAGGCGGCCCTTTTATAATCAATAAGTGCAATGTAATCTAATGATATAATAATGGCGTCTGATAATCGGCCAACATGGCAATTAGTCTCTGCTCTCAGGGGACAGAGGAGAGGCCAGGACACAGAGCAGAGGCAAAGGGTATGACAGGAGATTACATTACACTGAGCAAGACTGAACAGGACCAGATGGGTCCAGCGTAATGGACCTCAGTGTGTTTGATGTTTCCCCTTAAAGCTGGATCCCCACCAACCACGTGTGGTTCTGACACCCAGCCCTGGATTTATTGATCTATGTTGTATAATTTGGATCCAAGGGGTCCAATGTTACAATCCCAGTAATACAATAGGGGTGCGCTTAAAAGTTATTTTAAGCTATTTTAAGTTCATTTTAATATATTTTCAAAGTTGATATTAGTTAAAAACAGGAATACATGAAAATACTAATGATTATAAAATAACAGTAATTAAATGAAGGACATATACACATATTACGTTGATTTTAACTACTGTTGACTTACTATGTTGTTGATTATTTCATGGTCGTTTAATCTTTTTGAGAGAAAAATTGTTTTTGTTGTTCAGCAAAGTAAGGAGACAAATGGGATTAGACATTATTGTCATTGTAGCTAACTGAAGTGATTAGAGAGCTGAGAGGTGGGTACCATCTGCCACTGAAAACACAAATCAAGGAAAGCTTGGTTTTGGTCGTAATGACAATTCCTCAGTTGTGATTACGCTGCTCTGTGCTCATGCTCGATTCTGGGAAATGTTTGGGGGCAGTCTGCTTCCTCATCATATTGTTATTTTTGCACCACCTTCTCAAATGTCTGAATGCCAAATTTGCCCTCACTGCCATCATTTATTAGCCGCTGCGTAGAGACTTCTCAAACTCACAGACTCAATGGGGGAATGGGAAAAAACAGAGGCATCAGAGTTTCCCCGCTACTGGCTCCTGTCCATGTGCCATGCCTGAGTTCTGCATATTTTATGATGGTCACCTTCTCTGAAGGGCATTTTCAAAGGCTTAGCCACATGAATATAATTTTTTTTTTCTGCTTGGCCCCACAGGGCATGAATCTAAAACATAAAACACTGATGATACGTGACCCACCGCAGTGCCGAGCCTCAGCCGTCTTTGTACGTTGCTTCCCACTCAGTGCAGACTGAAGGCAGACGGAGACCAAAGATTTCTGCCCATTTTAATACAAATTGCCCAGCCCTTTCTTTCTCCTCTCAACATGGGGGTCAAGCGTTATGAGCAACTCTGCAGAAGCTGAACAAAATCTCCCCCCCCCCCAACAGAACTTGCCTAGTTTGTAACACGCTCTGACTCGTGTCTATCCATGAGGCAAGTCGCTGTATGTGTTCTCCGAGGTATAAGGATGGGTAAACACGTTCACCGCATTTGATATGAAAATAAGCGCACGAATGAATATTTATACTGCTGCTGGCCAACAGCCCAATTAAGCCGGCTCTGCTTGGGAACACAATTTCCATATGGTGGCCTCACTATAACAGGCTTGATTGAAATCGGCAGCCGCTGGCTGGCTACCTTTGGACCAGAGAGAAATCGTAATGTTCATGGCCGTCAGCGTCAATTTGCCATGGCTCAGTCACTCTTGGGTGGCAGCGAAGGGAGATATGCAGGTAATGAATCTCATACATGATTAAAACAAGGCTTAAGCAGGATTTTCTCTTGCTGGGGGAAGCAGCCAAACCTGTTGATTTTTCTACCTGTCCCTCACCTATACTCTTTCCCTTTCTCTCTGTCATGCCTTCTGCTAATCCTAGTCCGCATATTATTCCTCTCTCACCATTCCATCTATCTATTCTCTTAATTATTCTCTTTCTCTTTCCACATCCTGTGTTCAGCCTGTCCTGCTATCTTAGTCATTCAGATTCTCTCTCTCTTTATGTTCAGCAGAGATCATGTTAAGGCCTCAATCATTTACGTCAATTCCTTAAAGCGATTGTACAGGTAAATAAGTGAATAGCTTTAGACTACATTGTATGGGACTATGGTATGTATTAATCATTAGCAACAGTATGAGAAATCTACTGCAATGCAATATCAAATGAGTCTAAACATTTCCATCTATGTGGGGAAGAAATGGGTGGAGTTCAAATTATTACTGGGCTGAGCTATTGGGTGCAGATCCTTCATGACATCATGGAGGACCTGACGTAATGGTTAATAAATGTTTTTGTCTCATTGCATATGTCTTCCCATAGTTTGAGGCAAGTGAAATAATTCTGTTCCACTAAAACAGCCTGTTTGAGTCTGAGGGAAGAGCTGTCCGCATTATCAATACAGATTTGTAGTAGTTGTACACAGCTGTAGTTATTTTGCTATTTTTTCACTTTTAATCACTCTACCAACCACCTTCTCCATTCCTTTGTGATGACACTACCTAGCTGGCTAGCTGGCTGGGCTAGTTGTATTACCCCCAGAGCTATAGAGCCATAGTTTTCATTTTTTTGTTATCAAGCCACCATTTGCATTGCAAGCAGGCTAAATTTACCCAGGGTACTGTGCCCTCCCTGCATGCACTGCAATACAGGGGATGGGGTTGAGGGTAACACTATGGTGTCATTTTTTTCAGTTTCCCAAGAACGATGCAATTAAGAAGAAATGGGTGATGTTTTTTTGAAAGCTATGGCTACACTGGCATGATCAGTGCAAACACTCGCTTGTGAAGCGACCGGAAAGCTTTCAAAATGATAACCAGAGACATCTTGGCTTGGCTAAATTCCTAAAGCTTGTTGCTGGCGCTATTCCCGGTTGTGCTGGTTGAGTCTCCGCACCTGGTGTTTGCAGCCATGAAGCCCTCTGCCATTCTTGATTCATAGATGTAGCCACGTGTGTTCATTTTCATGTGGATGGCATGTTTTGGGGAGATTTAAGGGGGGTGGAGGGGTGGCGGAGTGGTACCGACCACACCCATACATCCCTGAGGTTTTTTCTATACAGATTTTATGTCCGACTCGAAATGTGCATTTTTTATAGTTATTGACATTACTTTGTAAAGATATTTGTCATAATCCAGGGTTATTTTATTTTCAGCCTCCTTACAGACATTAACAAATCCAATAAAAGCTTTATTAACCCCAAAAAAAGATCAACAAATCATAGTCATAGTATTATTACATTTATCCTGTATCAGCACAGTGTGTCTCCCATGTGTCTTCTTATGATACATCAGTGTATCGTAAAATGATTGTAATATTAATACTTTGCTATGCTATACAACAATTTTAGGTATGTTAATCAGTCAATAATTTGAATGCTTGAAGGTAATCAAATGTTTCAAAGTCCCAACAGATAAATGATTAGATGATAATTCACAGGGCATCCCAATCCATCAACTTGCATTGATTCCCTTACTGTGATTATCTTCCTCTGCTAACGCCCATACAAACACAGTTTTCCTAATACTTAATGCGGGGGCAGCGTTACTCATTTCCTGATTAAGCAAATGACACCACTAATGTAAGCAAAGAAAAAATAAATCATCCCAGTAACTCATTTCCCTGAAGGCAGAATTCAGGCTTCAATTTCGCTATGAGCACAGACAGACAGTCATAGAGACTAGACAGGTGGTGTTGGGGAATTTCAACCAGGTATTCCCCGAAGGGTTGGGGAGAAGAGTTGGGTCTCAGGATCACTCTCCTTAATATGTGAGGGGGGTTTGTCATCCACTCAGGAATATCAGAGGAAGGCCCGGAGACTGTGTGACAGTGTGGTATCCATAGGATGCACTGGAAGACATGTTGTGACCTATGGGCTGAGGGACATGAGTGACTGTTCATGGGAGGGAGGGCATTAAAGGCGTGTGTCAGTCTGATGAACTGTTACTATGTCCGGCACTGTCAGGTTGTTGCTCTCTCTCTCTCCCTCCCTCCATCTCCATGATGGTACAGCACATGGAGGAGGAGTCATGTGGTAAATGAACCAGGGTTTGTGTGTGTAATTATTTATGCCTGTGTGTGTCTGTGTGTATGTGTGTGCATGTGAGTGTATGTGTGTGTGTCTGTGTGTGTGCTTGTGCGTGTATGTGTACACGTGTGTTTCTGCGTGCGTGTTTGTGCGGCGCAGTGAGTCAGAGAGACAGAGGAGCAGGTTACAGTGAGGGACAATGACTGTGAAGAAGGAGGGGAATTGAAGGGGGATGTGTTGCAGCGACAAAAATATCAATCAGAGAGGTGATGTGGTTGTCACTTTCAGTGTTGCAGGGGAGGGTAATTACACAGCAAGGTCAGAGGGGATAGGGATGGGGCAGTGAGGCATGGCAGGGCATGCAGTAGTGTTATTAAACCAGCACTGGGCCAGCATGGGACACTCTCTCTCTTGCTCTTTCTCCCTCTCTCTCTCCACTCCTTTTCCTCCTCCTCCCTTCATATTAATTCATATTCAGAGAGATTATTTATGCTACCCTGGTGCCAGAACAAATTGATACAATATTAAAAAAGTGTAATGCATCATAATGGCTTGAAAATATTATGCGACAAAACAACAGCGTGGCATTTAATTTGCCATCTTGTTTATTAATGATGCCCCCCTCCCGCATATCCCTCTCACTAATACTCTCAGAGTCTGCAAGGGCTCAAAAGGGGTTGGGCAGAGACTTTACCTGTAACAATGTCTTCAAGAGTGCTCACCTTGTCTCTGAAAAGCAGAAATATCCAGCGTGCCTCTTTTTCATCCTGTCTGAATTAGTTAGAGACGACAGACCAGAGCCACAGTCATTTATAGAACCCTGGCCTTCTGCTCCCGGCTGAGCCCATCGCACAGACAAGCCCTCCCCTTTCCCAGCCCCATCCACACTGCAAATAACCCACAGCCGGCTGTGCTCAATGCATCATAATATGTATGTGCACAGGAAACATGACTCATAGCACCCTACAGGGTTTGTTTCATCTACGTTGTCCAGCCCAGTAAGAGCACATGTATGCCTTTTGCCTGAAGGAGCAGAATCTGTCGCACAGCTAAATTAACGTGCAACATGGTGGAGGATTTCTTTTGTATTCAAACCTGCACACATCAATAATATTCCAGAAGGCCCACACAAAAAAAAGACACAAAAACATTTTATTTTTATTTCTCCCCCCCCCCTCCCCTACTCATTGTGGGATTCCCATCTATATATGTCAATATTGTTCATTGCTGGAACCTCTGCTATTGATTTAGGAGAGCAAAGATTCCATATGAATGTACATTTCAACTTCAGCTTACAGGAGCCCTTGTATCACCTGCTAGCCAAGTCCTAAAGTCAGAGAAGATCAGCTATTGCTATCAATTCTATTTCTTTGTGAATGAGTCCCATTATCCTCATATAGGTGCATCAATACTGGAGAGAGGAGAACATTGAAAATTAATTTAAGGCAACGTGCACAATATGATTGCCTTTCAGTGAGAACCCATCTGAAGAGTTGCATTTTGCTCACAAAATTGCCTGGCTTTCCCCCCTTGTCAGAATTGTAGCGAATTCAGAGATAGCAGCAGAGCTATCAAAGATGAGTAAATCGGATAGAGAGCGAGGATAATGGGGATGACTGTTTCCCCTTGTGCACCTCTCATGGTGAAAGCAGGAATGCTTCAAACTGCAGTAGAGAGGAAAGCAACCATATGATATGGATAAGGATGCCATTCGGGCACCGGGTATATAAATGAGGTTGTGTATATGTAAACAACAGGATCACAGGAACAAAGGCTCCAGGTTTAGGGAAGTCTGATACAACTCTGACCTGTCTATTGGCCATTCATAATTAATAGACTCAAATATTTTGACACAAGCTCTGATTAAACAAGAAAACAAATACAATCCAAAGACATGGAGGTTAGCCTACATGTGGGCGAGCATTAACAGGGTATTGCTGTAAAAGAGCATCCGGCTCAGTCAACCTACCCCGTATAAGTAAAGCTTCATTCAAAATTGAAAAATGCATAAATAAAATGATAAATAAATGTATAGTTTAACCTCCTGTATATATGCAATCTCTCAGTATTTCATTGCAAACTTAAAAAGTGCTCATTTATTTTTGATTTTTTGTCAAAACAATTGCATTTGTGGCACTTCATTTCTTCCAAAATTATGAATATAAACTAATCTGCGTTAGTATTGTAAATTGTACAAATGTCTTGCTTCATTTAAGCCATTTTTCAAGTCTCTGTGGTGTTCACATCTGGAGTTATAAGGCTTTAAATAGGGTACCCCCTAAATGGGCAAGGATTGGCAAGATTTGGCTTGTGCGCTAAGGGGTTAAGGACTTTATTCTTCCTAAATTATAGCGAATCCGCATCGTCTGAGTTTGTGCGCATGGATGCATATGGATGTATGTACATGGATGCCTGCAAGCATTTGATGACATTTCTTCACAAACTTAAACCACTGCCCTCCCACCAACCAACATGCACACACACACACACACACACACACACACACACACAAATGCACACACACACATACACAGCCGAGGGCATCGTCTGCTTTGGTAGAATCCACTGGGGAGCCTGCATGCCCCGATGTTAGCAGCCAATCATTAGGTGCATAGAGCAGGCCTGTTGGAGGTTTTGATCTGATCTATAAATAGCCAGCCCTGTGTGTGCTCTGATGGTTTTGGCAGAGAAGGCTGGTGGACCATGGTAAATGAGCAGGGGAGATACACAGCCCATTCCTGACTCTGATCCTCTCAGTAAGCTTCCATGGTCATTACCTGAGCACCTCCACCTACACTCCCGCCAACATCAGTCTCTACAGTACAAGGTCTGCTCTTGTATGGAGTTTCCATAGCATTAATTCTGTACGTACACACATTAGTTCTAGCTGAAATATCCACTAACACATGCACACATAAGTTACATATTCCATTACAAAATCCTAAATAAAATCATGAAAACAGCCGATTCTTTTTAAACATTAAAGTATTTTTAAGAAGTTTGCTTTAATCATGTTCCCTGCAGAACTGCCACATTCTGAAAATGGCTTCCAAACTGAAATCTCCCCACGCCTTCATTGATGCTCTCGACTTTGTTTGTATTCCCCGACCTTGTTTCTCCATGCTACAAAGCATATCCACTCATGAAATGATTTACAGGATATGTTCACCCGACACCTTGCAGCCAAGCGTTGGTGTTGCATTAAATCATAGCTCAATAAATATCTGTTGTTTCATCATTCTGCACAGTTTGAACATTACATCTTATTAATGTACTGCTCCAATACTGGGCAATTTTACATGATTCAGTCAATATTCTATTTGAAGATGCATCCCAGTGAACTGTTCTTCTTTGACAACCAGCAATGAACTAAGGATGACAGTAGGGCTATACGTATGATGCAAACACAGTTGAATCACATGCATAGGGCAGCCACGGAGCCCTAGTTCTGGTATTAATGGTGAATATTCATTATGAGTAATGTTTCTAGTATGCACAAGGTATGAGCATTTGCTCAAGCTAACCATCCATCATTCCTCGTCCCCATTTCCCTGCAGCAACCACACAGCATTGTGCAGCGGCGCCTCCTAGAGGGCAATATTACGCGGCTGCGGGGGGAGACCCGCGACGCCGCCACCAGGGTGCGCTCTCCCCTGGCGGACAGCAAGGAAGGCGGAGAGACAGAGGAGAAGAGCGAGAGCACGGCGGAGGACTCCACGGAGGAGAGGGAGTCCCCGGAAGAGAGCGAGAGGAGCCTGAAGTCCGATGAGGAAGAGGACGAAGAGGGGAAGAGGAGGAACGTGGAGGAGAAGCGCACGGCGGAGAAGGAGATGGTGGGGAAGCAGCAGGAGGGCAGGCCAGGAGTGGAGGAGACTGAGAGAGCCCTCACTCTGACAGCCTTGGTGGTGCGATGCAAGGTACAAACGTCACTGCTTTTCCCTGTGCGCCCTGCTTCCCCAATTATTAGCACAAAATGCAACCAGCTACTGAACAAATTCTCTATGCAGAAATACATCCACCCCCCCACCCCTACCCTCTGCCCTATTCCCTCCTATTTTAGACATGTCACATCTCCAAAAAACTGTGTGACTTTGAAAAGCATAATAATTAAGGCAAACTAGAAATATTGCATTTCTCTAATGCTAGCTGATTGAGCAGGGGTGTCCACACAAAGATTATCTGTTCTGCATTCACTCTCTCTACATTATGTGGGTGCAGGTTTTTGTTTTAGCGCAGTACTACGACACCTGATTCAAGCTATTAACTAATGGTTTTCAATTACGACTATGACAAGTAGAATCACGTGTCATAGTGCTGGGCTAAAACAAAAACCTGCAGACACATTGGTCCTTTTCAACTAAGTTTGGACACCCCCTGTTTTACAGAGCGTGAATTCGGAACAGAAGATAATCTTTACACAGACAAAAGAAAAACACATGAACAAAGGCTTTTTAGATAATGTGCTGATTTAGTTACAGATCCCTGCTCCCCTCCACACACATTGTCATTCTTTTTCTTTGGTATGTTATGTCCAAAAATGAGAAAAGAAAGTAATGAGAAAAGTAAATGAAGGGAGGACACTATTTGGGCCATGATGACTCACTGCTTTCCTGTACACTGTGAAATCCATTCTGATCACATCATCTCAGGTTTAATGGTTAGCTTTATTCAGTTCCCGAAGAACATACACTCACCCACCCGCCAGTTCACTGACCTCTCTTTCTGCATTAATACTCTTCACAGGGTGCAGAGAAGATAGCAGAGCTGCTCTGATTCATTCGGTTGTGTGAAACTTGTCAAAACCTGTTTAATTTGCTTACAAAAATCTCAGCAATGTTCAATGCCTGACTTACAGTGAAGCACAGTGCCACAAGCATCTACTGCCCTAATGAAGCTTAATTGATGATGTATAACAAAATGATAATTAAAGGTCTTCATAAGTGCATTATACCTGTTTAAATGTATGTGGCATATGCTGTAAGTAATCTTGTAAGGGAGCATGTTGTAAAATCAATGTAAGTGAGGTGTTGCGTAAGGGTGTGAAGAGCTAGAGGAGCCAGCATGATCAAGGGGCAGGGAACATGAGCCAGTTAACCACAGGGCCAATCAGACAAGCTCTGCAGTATTATGGTTTATTATACCTAATGCATGTATTATACCTAATGCATGCAGACTTTCAACAATAAAGGATACAACAATAAGACAGATACAATATAATACAGTACATGCAGTCAGGTCCACATATTCACTCCTGACTGTGGAGCAACGACTATGGTGACTCAGACCTGCACAAAACAATCCAACAGCTCAGCTGTGCACAAGCCACAGAGGCTCAGCCCCATATCTACATGAACCGTGGAAAACAGTCTCACATCAACACAGAACCCCTGAGACTCAGTCTCAGCACTTCACAAAACCGTAATACTGCCCCATTACCAAACAAATCACACCGCAATTAAAGTAAATTGGGACCAAATGAATCATGTAATTACTTTGTGATTAATCTTGGTTACTTAGAAACAAATAAGTTAAGCAAACAAAGAATATACAAAAGGAGAATGCTTGGTGGATACCGTTAAAAAACATTGCAGTTATTTAGATGTTTAAATGCAAATGAAAACTTCTGGATCAGTGTAATGGATAAATTTAAACTTCACACACCGGTGGTATGAGGACCTCAGCTGTCAATCTGGCATGCATTAGCAGAATGCAGCCTTTGGGTAATGATGCTGTGAAGTGAAAAAAACTCCATATGGCATGTGGGATGTCAGCATCTTAGCAGGACTATGAATTCATCAGTTTGAATTTCCGACTGAGCGATAGAATCTAGCTGGGAAAACACACCTCTGATTCAGGCAGAGGTGCAGGAGGAGGTGTAAAACACAGAGGAGATGCCATATCGCTACCTACAGAATCCTACTTCTCTGTAAACGCATATGGGGTAATGCTGAAGAGAAGTATTTAAATATTCTGCCCTACAAAACACAACATCTGGCAGATGGCTCTTCCTGTTGATGCAGTGGTGAGAGAAGCCACAGCCCAGTGTGTAATGTGGACAGCAGCCTAGCATGATGTGGTATAACTGGTCACAAAATAACCCCGGGAGATGTGTTATCAGAAGGACAGGTTTGTCCAAATCGTATCACACAACAGTGACTCCTCCGGTAGATCAACGTCCTGCAGTTGGCCTGCTCAAATGGCGCCTGTGAACTGTACTCCTTCAACACACTAACAAGTCAGTTGAGCTGATGGATGACTCAGTGAAATGAAGCAGCAACAGGTGACACACTCTTTGGAAGAGACACACACCTGCCTACATTCTCCTATGCTGATAGTGGCAGCAATGGGACATGTCTACAAATGTCATTTGGTGACCCAAACAAGGAGAAAAAGACAGAAATATTGGGATAAATATTAATTTAAGACATTGTTTATTTTGAATTCAAGGTATACATGTTAAATCACAGATGTAAGTTTTCTTCTATCCAAACTGATAAACCATTTGGTCAGAAAGTGGGTGCCATGTTATATCAGTTCTCCGAACGTGTGCACGAACTATGTGGTGTAAATATAAACGGAGTGAACCGAAATGTTAACACAGAACCATCAAAATCTCTCAAAAGGATCAGGTACAGCACAGAACAGGAAATAACCTTTTAGTCTATTTAGTTTCATGGGAAACTAAGCAATCATCTTACCTTTGAATTTGGCTCTCTTCCAGTTTACCAAATATTCTCTCTCACTCCCTCCACTTTAACTCATTGACACTGGGGAATTCTCAGGGAGATCCAGATGTAAGATTGCCACTGTGATCACACTGTCCTTCCAGTCCATATAAGGCCAGTGAGTAAGCCCTTGCTTTTCCTAGCTCAAATGGAGTTATAAAAAAACATATTTCAATTTCCCTTTCACTTAGAATGTCCTGTAAAGTAGAGTAATACTTACATGACACAAAAACAAATGAACTAAACTTGTAAACAAAAAGGGTAAAAAGCTAAGCTCCTGTACAGGTTTTTGGCAAGCTTGTTAAATCAGCTCGAAGCATGCATTCAGGCTGTTCCACGTTTGTTTGGTAAAATGTACATGTAAATTAGCTAGCTGTCTACAATGATACCCAGTCTTAATGTTGAAAATGTTTCCTGACTTTCAATATTTTGCCCAGAAAGTAACAGTATTTTTACAACAGAACAGAAAGGAGAGAGTACTGGTTTGCTTCCTAGGTTAAATGCTACAGGACCCCAGTTATTAGTTTAAGCCTACCTCAGCAACAGGCCTAGTGAAACACAAATTAACTGTTAAGTTTACAAAACCTTAACGAATAGTCCTGGGCATTTATTAAATATTGTGTGCAGTTTTTGAAACTCAGTATGTGAACAAAACTTGGCAAAGAACAATGCTGCTTCCATTTAATTCTGAAAAGAAGCTTTGCATGATTTTCCAGTAATTCCCTCTCCCTGATAAATGTTTGAGTATTACATATTTGTTATTCATGAAAAAGTAATGTATTCTAGGTTATTTTAGACAAATATGCAACACATATTGCTGCCTGCATTATTCAAACTTAAGTATTATGTAATTGTATACATATACTGTGAGATCTACTTGACCTTTACACTCATTATGAAATTTATTATGCTATATATGCACAACATTTCGTATATACCAGTGGCAACATTTAATTTTATACAGTGTATTTCCATATATTAGAAATACACTCTACATACTTATGCTTTCATGTATATTTATAGAGGTACAAAAGACTTATAGTAAACGATCTTGTTTCAAGTTTCCTATTAAATATAAAACTGTTAATCTTTTGTAACTCTGTAAATTGCTGTTGGTTTCAGGGTAAGTCAGCAGAGTTTTGGCCCTGAATCATACAAAGATTAACCAACAATGAGTCATTGGAGTGCAGCTGGTTTTGCTCGTCCTTCAGCTTACCATTGTTGGTTGATCCGCTTGCAAGCACATAAGTTAGTGCTATGCAGCAAAGCCCTGTCTGTCCATCAGCGTGTGTGTTCTTTCCATAGTGCTGTGAAACAGAAGTGAAGGCCTCCATCAACACTGGCTGCCAACATAACAGCATTTCTTTAGCCTGCTGCAGGAGGCTCGGGTGAGTATCGCCAGCTCAATAACATGACACACCCACTCATAGCCAAACAAATATAGTCAACTTCAGTCCTGCGGCGATGAACACTTACAGATCAGACTTATGAAAAAGCTGCCCACGTGTGTTGCTTAATATCAGGGTTTTTGTTATCTTGAGCTTTGCAGCAGTTGTCAGTCGATAAGACTCATGAATCAATATTCTTTCCTGTGTGTGCATCTGAAAATATCCGTGCCTCTCTAGTGCCCGAGGTTTTCTGTGTTTGAGCCTTACCGTGATTGTGTACGCACGTGTCTGTGCCTTTCAGTGTCCATCTCTTTCTGTGTCTGTGCCTGTGCCTTCTGGTATGTGCTTCTCTGTGTTTGAGCCAGTATGGGCGAGTACATTTCTCTGTTTAATTGGCAGGCTAATGCCCGCTCCGGAAGACCGAGCCTACGAGCAGACAGTGGGCCACCGTCCGGTTGTCAGCACGACGCTGCCTCACACGGTGGAAGGCTTGCAGCTGCAGCTGGGCAGAGAGAGGACGCTGTGCTCGGCTTGTGTTGTCGGTAAGGAGGTACAAGCCGCCTTGTGGGGTGGAGAGGACGGCTCTCTTGGCTGTGTACTTCAATGACAAGGAGTTTTAGCAACTGATAATAAACAAGAAAGCAAGTTAATGGCATTTACCGGCAATTACGTACTTTCAGTTGCGTACTTGAGATGTGCATTACCTTTTATTGAAAACTGGTAGCCTGTGGGTGGCTGCCATGTCATTGAAAGGATTTAATTTATGTTTCTTCTAAATGTATGCCCTCTGCCTGAGCTTGGCTATGATTCCCTGGCCATGTTCATTTACCTGGTTGAAAAGGTTTTGGGGAGATTTCAATTGGTTGTCAGTTGCTTCACCATTAAGCTCCTGAGACCTATTACATTTTTTTTGATGTAATACAAGTGTCTTCGATAATAGAAACATTGCAGTGAAATCACATTGCAGTGAAAATATTTTCAAAATACTATTTAATTTATTTTTATTGAATGTCAACGTAGCATATGTTTCAGCTTAGTTGAATATATGGTTCTTGATATAAAGAGCAGATTCATGCCCTCTGCAAGGGACAAAAATGAATTGGTGGGTCCTAACCAGTTAAAAATAAGTCATTGATTAATAAATATCCTGTGGTTATGAGACTGGCCCGAGTAGCACTGCGATAATTTATTATTTGTAGGCTAGATAAATCAGGCCTGCATGGTTTAGCTAACTACACACACATCTGCAGACAACTGTAGGCTCAGCTAAGATAAGTAGGCCCAAACCACCTGTCATTGCAGGGTGAAACTTTGCTTGTTGTACAGTGGACCCTTACGTAACGAGTGAAATGCCCACTGCGTACTGACTGAGTGGGTGAATCACCCGCTGGTTTGAATTGCTCTGCCTTTGTGCATGTTATCTCAATTCAGAGCAGGGTTGTCATCAGATGTGTTATCCGGCCTGGCACACAGCTGGAAACGGCTAGCTCCTGTGGTGCTAGCAGGAAAATATTTACTGCATTTTGGGTTTAGCGGACAGCTCTGGGCCCTTCTGTCTGGGCTCTTTAAAGAGGAGAACCTCTGTGCTCCAACAGTCTGTGATCAGCATTCAGCCTGTGTCTGACCTTTAATAAACAGAAGTATCTCAGAAAACAAACAATATGGCCAGACAAAATCAAGCAATAAGAGCTTCTCTGCAAAAGTCACACACCAGGAATGACATGAATGTGAGCATGTATTCGAGTAGCAGTATTAGCTCCATTCAAAATTTCATTAGCGTAAGTCAGATACGTGCATTATAATGCCGCTGTCAAATAAATCACACACGGTGTTCCCTGTGGGTTAGATATTTATTGTTGTTTTCTTTCTGTTGTTCCCCAGAAGATGAAGTGTTTGAGTTGTCCCTCGGTCTTCATACACTGCTGGAACTCAAAGTAAGCCTCTTACATGAATTTGTGAAATGAATAATTTTCCACTCCTAATGTGTTCTTGAATGCATTTTAAAGTAATCTGTGTCCACTTGGTGACTGATTGAGCAAGTAATAAATATTCACCAAGCAAAGAATATTCCAGCTACAGCTGATGGAAAGTAAAAGAAATTAATGTTTTTGCTCTGATATCTAAATATTCATTGTTTCATTTCAGCACTCGGGAACAGAGCACTTTGCATGACATTTTAATCACATTAGTAAAATCCTTTAGAAGTGCTTTTTCAACATTATTTCAAGAATTTCTGGTGCTGCACACTTATAGTCAGACCTTCAAGGAAAATAAAATTAAGAAACTCTGGCCATAAGAAATCATCCAAACAACCTGACATCAGTGTGCAAGACATTAATCCTGACATTTCCTGAAGAAATTTAAAAGTATGGTAGAGCAATGAAATTGAAGACAATTATGGAATTGAATGCAAAAGACATATTTGAGGTATATAGGAAGATATGGTCAGGCTCACCACTTCTATCAGGGGTGCCAAAAAACTTAAAGGGCAATCTCAGAGGGGGGAGTATATAATACTTTCTAGTGCAGGTGGGCAATCATTTCATTTTTTAGAAAAATTACAATAATAATAATTTTAGCAGGCCTTTCATAACACAAGTACATTTTCTTCCAAGTACATGGTTCATTAGGTGCCTTTCAGAGGAAGTGCCATGGGGAATCAGATTTAATCACAAAAAGAACTTTCTGTGATAGTCTTAATATGGCTCTTTCATTTGGTGAGACATTTCAAATTGAATAACTTCTTATCGCTGCAGATTAAATTTGAATTTAGACAGTGAGACCCCAGTGAGACACAGACCACGAGAGTTCCAATTGCAGCTGGAAACAAAAAGAAGAACTCTACCTACGACTCTTTTGACCTGGAAGTAAAACCCTATCAGCAGTAGGGTTTTTTTTAGTCCAATGGAAAGGTCAGCATACTCTCAGGTAGCTACATGTGGTCACAGTTATTTAACTTTCATGAGCAGCTCCTGGCTTGAGTAGCAGATGCCATTGCTCATTGTCTAATCTCTGTGGAATCCCTCCTTCGGAACATCACATGGTGACAGTTTTGGGTCGATGACCAAGTGAACAGAAAAGAGGCATTGAGCTGTTGCTTGCAGCAAAAGATAAGACATACTCTGTGGGTGTCCAGATTGATTGATCCCTTGAATGAATCAATGTTAACTGCACCAGCTGTACTCTCTCAAGTAAAAATCTAATTTGTTAGCTGCCCAAGGGGATAGAAGATTCTTTAGCAGATCTTTAAAAACAAGCAATGAAAAAAAAAACCACTGGTCCAGTATTGATGATCGGATTATAAATAGCCACGGTTTCTGGGTAATCTCCTTAGAACGTTCTTGATTATCAATGGGTGTGGTTGTGGTCAAAAGCTGGGTTGATCATATTGAGCATGTGGTGGTTTGTTTGGGGGGGGGGGGGGCTAGGATCTCTGCTGTGCTCTGAAGCCTCTGCTTTGATGCGTGCCCCCGTTTCAGTGCTGTGTGGATCTCAGCAGCCGGGTCCTGAGGCTCTCTGGCTCTGGAGATGAGCTGCCATTCCTGGACATGCAGACCGAAGGCCAGTTTCACCACGACAACAACAAAAACACCACCATGTGACACCCCTGTCTCATCTTTGTCGCTGGTGGTACTGCCCCCCCACCCCCCCCCATCCCACTCTACTGTCTCTCCTGGCCAGCCTGGAGGTGGTCACTGCTTTCTCTTCACTTTACACAACCATGTTTGTTTTGCTAAGATTATTTATGCTGTCTTCTGTTTCTCAAATTTCTTCTTGTCTGTTTTTTCTGTATTGAACATGTTTTTACTGGTGCATATGTTGGAGAGATCAAGGGGAAAAATTTTTCTATGTGTCAATCTTTGCAAGCGTGTATTTAAATGAAGAGAGCTCACTACTAGTATTTTCTACAAAAGTCTTAACTGAATCTGTACGTGTGCACAAGAAAAATATGGATGCCTCACAGAGGTCACATTCATCTCTGTTTTGCTTGTGTTTCTGACACGTCTCTCTTGTCTAAGAGACGAGCAGCATGGCTGGGGTTTGTACCACTGGCAGGTGAGGGAAGGATACATCTCACCCAGCTGACGCAATATGTGGTCTGTCCAATTAAAAGCAGAAACCAAGGTATCAGTGTGATGGTATCAAGTGTTTAATATCTTGGATGAAATATTAGTGGAGGGCCCAAGGGTGGGGTGGGTTGGTGGGAGCAGATATTTAGTATTTTTGTCAGTCTGTACAGTCTCAAAACATTCCACATCCTGGCTGACCATGTCACCAGTGAACAAGAGCAAATAGGTTCTGCATGCTTCTTAAGATTCGGGCAGCTGTGTGTATGTGTGTATGTGTGTGTGTGGGTGGGAGCTCTGTTTTCACTCTTGCCAGTGTTCCAAGCCAGAAAAAGTAATATATTGCTGCTCTGTGAAATTTCCAATCATGGTTACACAGGTCACTATGTGACCTTAGCTGCCTTCCCACATCTCCTACAGGGCACATCCATCACTGTGGTCTGAGGCTTATGCTGTCCCTAGGCCCTGCTATAGGACCATAAAAATAAACCGCTGGCTTTGTCTGGGAAGCACCGCTATATCGTCACTTGGCCTGTCTTATTCTGCTTCCCCTGAGGTTAATAGCATTCATATTTTGGTGATCCGATTTGTGCAAAATTGAAATGTCTACCGCCTTTGACTTAGCTTGTCATGTCCTTTGCCATGGCTTCTGTTCTAACACCTGGGCCAGCTAATTCTCTGCAAACTGTCACATTACTTTCCGGACAGCCTTACTGGATGATTTTCAGTCGTGTACATAGATATTGAGCTCTCGATCTGCTCACACATACAGTATGTTACACAAACCGCCTATATCATCTCTAGTTCTGGACTATCAAGCATTTTTTCCATGAAGACAATACATTCATTTTTCATTCTGTGTCAAGCTGCAATGCAATGCAAAAAGTAATCTTTCTAGAAACTATTTCTCATTATATGATTATTTATCACTGAATAAGAATATACAGTATTAAATTAATGTTTTTAGATTATTTATTTTCTTATTTCCTTCTTATTTATTGTTATTAATAACAATATATGTTGGGGCCATATGTTTGAAAGAGGAGGAATTCTTTTATAACACTTAATTTTCTGTATTCTTTGGTAAATAATGAATAAATGAGAAACTATGAAAATTATTTTTTTTGCAGTGTACACGTATAGATAGTAAGAAACAAGTGTCTGACAGAAGTTATTTTGTGTGTTTTTCTGAACAGTATTTTCTCTGCTTAATAAAAATATGTATTCTGGCTAATCATTTCACCTTGAGATGCTTTCAAAGAGTGATGAAGAGTGGGTGAAAAAGATACTTTAGAAAAGAAACTTTAGTTGCAAACCAAGCACTGAAGATGTCTTCTAGGTATATGAAACCTACTGTAAAAATATGCTCATAGTAACACAATGCATGTATATGAAACATGTCCCTATTCAGGTTTCACTCAGGACTTTTCAGATACATCCCTCCGCTTCCAGCATCCTTATGGCTAGCATGGTTAACCCAAACCTCAAAAATGTGCAAGTCAGTAGGTCAGATGACCTATCACGACTCAACAACACATAAAACTAATCAGTGGGAATGTTATTTTATCGGTGCAGCCATGGGGATGCCTAATTTTGCAAACACCTGAGGGAGGGCCTCACCTTACGTAAAGCTGTCCAACAAGGGAGAAGTTTGGTTAATGTTCACACCAAGTTACCGTATACAGTGATTTGGTCTAATATGGTATGATTGCAGGAACATTCCATCTGTTTGGAAAAGCACTACTCTACACTGATGTCCTCATGCTCTGTGCTGGTACAAGGCTATAAAAAGCCATTTTTCATGTTTCTAGAGAAGCAGCAGATGTTCCCACAGCAAGCTGGGCCTTGAGGGGTGACCTCCCATGACCTCCTCCCAGCATAGTGGCCTACGTCCCGTCGCCTCCTGTTCCCACCCCTGTCAGACAGGGGCCAGACGCCCACTTGCATGCCTAGGTGTTCCTACCTCATGCACTATAGACTTATCACAGGAAATATTTGGAGAAAAATGTTTCTGTTGGCCTTGTGAGTCATTTTGACCTCATCAAGTACAACAGTGGCCATTTTGTTGTAGCCATACTGTATGTCATGTTAACTATAAATGGGGTAGGCAAACACACAGAAGTGCAGCAGTGGTCAACATCCTCTTGTCCCGCTTAAGAGTGGTTAAGCTTTTATTGCACAGGTATGGCAATCTATGGTCAAATGTTTGTTCGGTGAGATTGCGGTTGAAATCTGAGGTCTTCCAGAGGTGGTTTATAGCTGTTGTGCCAAACGGTGCCAGGCATCGCACATTTTCGCAGTGCATTTTTCAACAACTCCACAAAGTTACCCAGATTTGTCTTGCTTTCCAGTTCAAGTGATCTGCTTTGCTGTTGAAAGGGATGCTGTGCAGGAATGCATTACTGACATAAGAAGCACAATGCATCACAGACACGTGAGTGCGTGTGTGGGTCTTTGAAATCATTTCTACTGCGGTGCTGCTGTTTGTAATCTCTGAGTACACTTGGAAGCCTTTGGCATGTTTTTTCTGTGTCGACGCACATGTCACATTCACTTACAGCTCAAAAGACATAGCTTGTTCCTATGCCAGCACTGTCACAGGACTCATGGCTCTGTGATCTAAACCTCCCCACCTCAACCTCTTACGTAAACCTCTCCTCTCAACCTTCGCTCCTTCTCCATTTACCCTGACTGCCGGCCAAAGAGAGAGAGAGGAATTGTGCCTGTCCCCACAGACACTGCCCCACTGCTCGCTTACACCTGAAAGAAATAAAAGCCGCTCTGGAGAACAGAGCAGGAGCTGCCACCTCAGACAGACGAAAAAATACATCAGAAACAAAATCCTCCAGAGCAGTGCTCCTCATTTCTCATCCTGGAGAGCCGCAGGGCTTTTGCTGTTACTCGGCACTTAATTGAGCAATTAAAACAGTCAATTACACAGTTAACCGACTGCACCTGGTTTCTTGGGTCTGAAATGGTTGCTGATGTTAAGCCGAAAACAAAAACCAGGAGTGAAGTTCACTTCTCCAGAGCTAGAGTACAAAGAGAACAACCTAACGCTAACAGTATATACTGGAAGTAATGGGGTTCTATTGAGGTCACTGTGCACCGTACAATGCTGCCGATCCTGTGACTGGGTTCTGCACCACAAACCACAGGTACAGCCAATCACAGGAGAGGGTTATCCCCCACTGATGACAGCTGGTAACCTGTATGTGTCTGGTGAGCATCTATGACCACTTAAAAAACCCCTGCAGTCACTTTTTTTCTTGCAATTATAGTGATTATTAAGCCACACACAAAAAAATAAAATAAAATAAAAAAGGTCACTTGGTAGTGTGTCCGTTCGTATGGATATTCACCTCAGTTTCTGACTGGCAGCCCACCAAAACTTTGTTGCTTTATGTACAGAGAGCCCAAAGCCTATACTTATGTCTTTTAGATGTCAGGATTAGTTACAGTAAATGTTCAGTTATAAATTTAAAATAATTTTCCATATTTGGGTATAGCTACTGGGGGTTCGGTGTGACGCTGGTCTAAGAAAGAGGGTAAACAAGATGAGTATTTTTGTAAAGGTCACACTGCCTTTCATCCTTTGATTGATTGGTTCCCAAAGTGGAGCTGCAACAACATTTATAAGTGCAGGTCCTTCCCCCCACAATATACAAATTCACAAATGAACGGGTGTGGGCACGCATGCACACAAAACACGCACACACACACACACACACACACATACACGCACATGCACGCACATACACACACACGCACGCACACACGCATCCACACAGACTTGTGACTCCTTCCGATTCTTAGGTTTTTACACCCACTTGATACATAATAGAATATTCTGACTAATGCAGCCAGCACTCCCCTGAGGACCAGGCAATTGTGGGTTCTCTCCTCGCTGGGTGAAGCAAACGCGGGGGGAATTTAAATCAGGCACGTCTCATTGAGGAGCAGACCATAAAACACTCAGTGTGAGATGATGGAGGGGAGGAAAATCCCCGCAGCCTGCGCAGGCAGGAGTCTCCCACGGGAACACAGAGCAGGGGGGTGCCTTCCTCTACGCTGAGAGACTAAGCTTCCACTTCTAACTGACCACCTCCATGAGTGCACAGTGCATCACAGCTCACTGTTACCTGGAGTGTGCGCTTTACTACAGATCACTGTTTCCTGAAGTGTGCACTTTACCACAGATCACTGTTTCCTGAAGTGTGCACTTTACCACAGCTCACTGTTTCCTGGAGTGTGCACTTTACCACAGATCACTGTTTCCTGGAGTGTGCACTTTACCACAGCTCACTTTTACCTGTGGAGTGCACTTTTTCCACAGCTCACTGATACATTCATGAAGTCAGAGACTTGAAGTGCACACTAAACACTGGTTACTGTGCAAAACTACTCGTAAAATCTCATTTACAAAATACTGTCATGCTGATTTAAAAAGAAATGCTGTTTGCAGTCATTTGTGAATATATGAAATGAGAGGTTCCCATGGAAGCAGCAGCTACTTAAAATGTCCTGTGTGCCATCAATAAAAAACACTGCTTCAGGGCATCATAAGTGATGAAATGGTGGAGTATTAAAGTGTGACACTGGTGGAATTGGGTGTCATTAATCAGCCACGTCAATGGCAAAGTGCACCCGGGAATCAGAGGCGAAGTCAGCAGCACCTCAAGAATGACTGGAAGGCTGTGAACCCCCGTTGGCTCATAATCAGGACTAAAATCCATCTGTTTACATACTGTAAGAGGCTACAACACTGAGAACAGCAGGAGACTCTGCCCATATTGGGGTACATTCTGAGCTGTGCTGAGAAAGGAACTAAAAAAATGTGAGGGTGTTGTGATCAAGGGGAGATTTTAGGTTCTAAAACAGTTGCAAGTGGTGAAGGAGCTGTCTACCTTTTCTATTTGGAAAGAATAAGGCACATTTTTAACTGTGCTTACTTGTCATTGGCAGACCAAACACCTGCAAGACATTTGATGTACCTATAAATATAAACATGCTGTAGGCTTAATTTGCCAATACAACATGAGCTCTACTCCTTCTAAAGTGAGCTGTGTGTAACACAATTAGTATTTATGTGGCTTACCTCACTGGTGTTCATTCATAATTCATTGTGCATTTTTTGTTGGTCAGGTGACTACTTGATCATGTGATCAGGTTGGGGGAGGAGGGGCTACTACAAGGACGAAAGAGGAGTAAGGGAAGGAGAAAAATTACAATCTCTGGTGTGTGTGTGTGACCTTGTTGAGGAAATGAGGGCAGGAACTATATCACATGATTGCTCCACCCTCACAGGAGTGCAGCCATCAATTCCCCCGTTCATGACAGCAGAGCGTATTTCTATTGTATTTCTACTGTAAAACATCTTTGTGACAGTGTGTCTGTAAAAAGCGCTACACAAATAAAATTGAATTGAATTGAACTGAGGAGTGGTAGCATGGCAACCTTGTCATAGTAAGCTGGAGAAGATTCCGGTAAGTAAAGGTGTGTCCTCCTCTTCTCTGAAACGGCTGGTCATTAGTTCATGCCTTGTCAGAGACCATGGCACTAAAACAATTCCCACTGCAGATGAAGATTAGCATTTTTATTGGATTTGTGTTTCAAGAGTTTTCTTTTTTCATTACATCTGAGAAATAAATTCTTCAAAACCATTATAAAGCCTTCTAGTCAATATCTTCCCAAAGTAAGAAGATTCCTTTATAGACTTAACCCCGGACCTCTTCTTCGATATATTAATCATGCCATCTGCACAAGAATTTAATTATGAACCTCTCTGTGGCTCTTTCATAGATTATATTGAGTGGGGGTGGGGTGGTCAGGGGACAGCTTTACAGATCTATAACCTGTAATTACACAAACAAAGCTATTTCACATTTGCAAACACCATAGAATGCCTAAATAAGTAACACTATTGTATTGTTGCAACACAGTCGTTCCTCAAATAACTACAATGGTGTTACTCTGGCGTAAGATTATCATCATATGAAGTGCTGCAATAGGATGCTTTATTTTGTGTAATAAATCCATGTTTTGAATAAACATGTATTATCCAGCTGGACCACAGCAGTAACAGGCCAATGCCTGAAAGAGCATTTCATTTTTACGCTGTCAGTTGCAGTATACCCAGACTCAGATGACAAGCTCACGAGTCCAGACAAAAATGGCTTCCTTTTTATTTATTTTTTTTTGAACTTACGTAAGCCCTGTCCTTGCAGTCCACATCAGTGTGTCTGATGGACCTGGCCTCTCCTGCCTCCACACAGCTGAGGCCCCAAGCACACTACGGTCCCATTAACCGGGTGCACGGGCGGTAAGCCGACAGAAATGTACACAGGCTGCGCAGTGTAGGACCGGGGGAGACCGAAGCCTAATGGAGATCTATTTGTCCTGTTATGCCTCTGGCAGAGATGTTATCTTAGGATGGCCGTTTCCCAGGGTTGGCAGCATCGCCGCTCTATCCTGGAGAAGGGTCACAGACCGTCTGCCCTCAGTTTAAGAGCAGAAGGACAAGGGTCATACACTCAGCATCCATCACACTCCAACGGCGCACATTTTTACGGTGGGGTGAGCATTCCAATGTTTGTGGGGGAAAGAAATGCACCACTTTTGTCCCTAAAAAGACAGAAAGTACATGCTGCCCCTCTACCAGCATGCTCCCTCACTGTCCTGCTCTTTCTTGCTCACTCGCTCGCACGCACACACACTACAATATCTCCAGATACAACAAGGCCCAAGACTAGATTCTTTCCACGACAGAAGTGCCTACAGAAATAGGCCACAGCAGATGACTACAGCACTAGTCAGTGTTTACTCAGGATTGCAGTACCCGGCAGGACCTGGGAACCAGGGAGGCATTACCATAAACCAGGCCTTACAGGGCTGGCAAAACAGCAGCCCCCCAGATAAATTCCATACCCTTTCTTCACCTTTGTTTCCCCTGTATTCACATCAAACTACTCTACATTTGGCACTAAAAATCCATACCACTCAGCTGCGTGCAAGGCCGTGGCTCATTATAGTCCACCAACCATACCCTTTATTTAATAGATCCTAATGAGAATAACATGCAGGTGCACTTTCATTTTTACTGTGCTTTTATACATCTTGTTGCTGTGATGTATAAATTAGCTGCATAATGACCTGGTTGACAGGGACAGTAATTTATTCAATTTGGGACAGCAATCATAATACCCACAGTCGACAAACCGACCCCATTTTTAGAAAACTGTGATTCCACTACAGATCCCAATATTACACACTGTGCTGCTCACCTTTATATTTCCTTACACTGAAGTGTTAAAGGCCTATCCAGCTAAGGGCTTACTTTCATAATAACTACAAATAATGGCGAATTACAACACAATCTAGTGTTCTTCAACACTGCTCTACAAAGCATACTTATGCAGTCTGCTCACTGTAAATTACCGAGCGGGATAATCCTCCTCATACAACCTTTAAAATAAAGACTTTCATGGTGAGATTTTCTTCAGTTTAACATCCCTGTAATGCAATGAAACCTCCAGCTATAGCAGGGAGAATTATTCTTGGCAGTGGCTCTCTCTGGCTCGCCCTTAGAGAGATCAGTTAAACTCTGTTTCCTCACATCAAATGAATGGCCATTCACTCTGTACCCAGATCAGTCTAACGCAAGGGGTATGACATGAACCAGTGCAGACTCCCATAGACAGGTGGGCCCAGGATCAGCAAATACAGAGGAGTCAACAGTCAACTCCCGAAATGCTATTTCTAGGATCTGAGCACATATAGCAAGAGGCATGCGGTTGTTTGTTTTAAGTACTTTATTGGTAAGATATTTACACAGTGGAGAGAGTTTGAGGTGAGGGTGAGGGTGGGAGGAGTTCACTCGAGGTGGGGGCGGAGCGCGCTGTGCCCGTCAGGCCAACCTGGGTGGGGTGTCCCCATACAGCACGTCCCTGACCAGCTCCCTTACAGCGTCCTTGTCATCGGGGTCTTTGGAGAGACAAAAGGACACTGCTTGTCTTTAGTCACATAGCAGCATGTTGCCATGGCAATAACTCTCAGCAAGGAGGTTACTGGATTGAATCCAACATAGAGACACAGCTTGTTAAGATTAGGGGTCTCATATTAATGGTCTGATGTGTCTGCAGATTGCAGGGCCTTGGAAACAAGGTGTGTGTGGAGGCTTAAGTCAACCGATGGCTAATATCAATCACTTTAGGTGCAGAAATGTTTAAATCCAGAAGACAAGTGCAGGACTGGAGTTTAAGACCCAGGTTACAACCCTTTACTGTCCTTCAGAAAACTTTACCTGGCACAACACATCATCAGGAAATTGCAAAAGAATAGAACATGATACAGCACAGCAACACAAACAGCACAACATGACATGGCACAGCAACACAAACAGCACAACATGACACGGCACAGCAACGCAAACAGCACAACATGATATGGCACAGCAACACAAACAGCACAACATATGGCACAGCAACACCAATAGCACAGCAGCAGCATGCATGAATAAATAAAATGGTGCTGGTGAATGTGATTAGCACGTCTAGATTTGCATGCCTCATTTATTTGATTATTGGCAGTTTTCAGCAGACGACTATAGTGAGAGCTTGTTTCCATACAGCAGAGCATATGAGTACAGTATATGGGTGTAGATCAGAAGATCTTAGAGGGAAGTATCACTCAATATTACTATTTACATCAATAGGAAAACATATAAAACAGCACTGATCTTAGCATCACACTTCACTCAAACAATGCCTGTACCTCCAATGAATTAAAGGGCAGTCATTCTGTTAAGGTGTTTTTTTCTTTGTAATAATTCTTTCTTTAACTCAAAATTGTATTTGGAACGATTCCGGTTAACAACAGGTTTTAAAGGACATGGAGACTCTGTATGGGAAGAATGGCAGCTGCTAACGCACTGTAACTGCTCAGATTACAGGTACTGCATGTACTATTGGTGGTGCAGCAGCTGTCTTGTATTGCTTAGGTTCCCGGGAGCCACAGTATTCACGCAAACAATAATTGAATATGCAAAAGAGCTGAACCCCGTCGTGACACAATCCCTCACCTTCGCGGATTAGAATCGGATTAGAATCGGTGTTCCAGGGTAAAAAAGAACAGCCCAGAATCACACCACACGCATTTGCGCGAGGGTATCTCTGAGTGATTCGCGAGCTGTTAAAGGTTTGGTCGGACCGGGCGAAACTCAGAAGGCAGACGAAACGCTCCCGCACGCGCCGCAGAGATTCAGAGGTCATCTGCTTCGCCGTTTCATCCCGCCATCCGCGCCGTGGCTGTGACCGCTTTAATTGCTCGGCGGAACAAAAGCGCCGGTTTCAGCTCTAAAAGAGGCCTTTTGTTTTCCTTTGTACCTGCTGACGTTGCAGTGACATCACTGACCTTGTTGACCAAGCTGCTGCAGAGAGGTGGGATGACGTGGTCTCGGTCCACGTGGATAGAACAGAGGACTGACTGTGTTTTCCATACAATGTGGAAATTTGCCTTTGGGTCCATGACATTACGCTGAAATCGTACACAATTAACCAATCGGTGCCTGAAGGTGGCCAGATTGGGCCAAATGCAGTTGGACATCACATTAAGCTCAAGCAGCTTTTGCCACTGATTGACCGATCGATCGTGGTGTGTCTGTTTCGAGTGCTAATTGCACATTTGGTTCTGACAGACCGAATTCTTGCTTCACATACAGGTTGCTCAGCTCCCTTCTTTACAATTAGCTGTGCTGTGGCATTTGTCATGTCAGCCATATCTCCAGTTTACTGAACAGACATCCACATCTACAAGCTCAGGGAAAAACAATTTGACACCGCTGCTAAAACAGACGTCGGGAATTGAACCCATGACCTCATGGTTCTGAGCTCGGTCCATTAAGCGGTACCCTATGCCCCGGCATGCGCTGAAATGATGAACCACTGGATGTTGCCCTCAGAGAAAGCGTGCTGAACATATTCCAGTTGTTACAAATCAGCGAGCAGAGAGCTGAGTGCTACAAACGATCAATTAAGGCTATTTTGGTGCTGAGAGAACAGAGGCCGGCCCGAACAGATAAGAGCTCAGGGCTGCTGGGTCGCCGCTGGGCCGTGAGTCACAGAGGGCAGTGAGCTGTTCAGAGTCAGCCCGGCTTTGCGTGTGTGTGTGTGTGCGTGTGTGCTTCTGTGCGCTTTTGTGTGTGTGTGTATGTGTGTGCTTGTGTCTGTGTGTGCTTCCGTGTGTGTGTGGGTGTGTATGTGTGTGCTTCTGTGTGTGTGTGTGTGTGTGTGTGTGTGTGTGGGTGTGTGCGCGCTTGTGTCTGTCTGTGCTTCCGTGTGTGTGGGTGTGTATGTGTGTGTCTGTGCTTGTGCGTGCCAGGCACAACGCTGACCTTGCCCAGAACACGAAGCGCAGAGCGCTGGGTCCTGAGCCACGGCAGCCGCAGGGGGCGGAGTCACGTGTGCGCGGCACGGCGCTCTGTCTGAGCGGCAGGCGCGTGTTAAAGCAAAGCCTTCGTCAGCCGAGCGTCCGCCCATCCTGCCGCACGTCGCCGAAAACGGGATCGTACAAGCGAAGGAACGAGCGTGCCCATCACCAAAATAAAAAGGACGGAAAAATAACAGCCGTGCAGAGAGGGTGGCGGGCGACGGGCACGGAGAGGAAGAGCGAACGCGAGACGGCGAAGAGCAAACGCGTGCGGAGCTGGTTCTGCAGTGGGGACTGTGTGTCACCACAGCGACTGCGCCGGGTAAAAAATCACAGCCACGTCAGCACCTTCGCAGCAAGATCCCCGCAGCTTCACACGCGCTATGATTCAACTTCCCCTCCTAACTCTTTAAAACAGCTTTGTCCAACTCCGTAGCACGAGACCTGGGCTGCGTTATTCCTTCAGGGAAAAAAGGCTGAAAACATGTTTAATACGGTTCAGTTATTTATCCTGTCATTACAGTGTGTGTGTACAGTGCACAAGTTCTTGATAAGGCTGAAGATTGATGAGGTCAACCTCACACACCTTACAGGCCAGACACAAAGCAGGGAAGCTGAGATGCATCGCTTGCTGTGAAGATGTCTGTTACAGGAAGATCATTTCAGCAATTTAGCCCGTTCAGTCTGAGCTGGGCTGACAAAATGTGTAAATGAGGGCTCGTGATATTTTGGGGTTGTGGGGCGGTTTAAGACAACATTCAGTACTTCAGGAGGTCAACTGTTAAAAAACGCTTTCTTTCAGGTGTACAATCACAACTGCGATGAGCTGTGGATACAGTACAGTCTGTGTTCATATGTGTGTGTGTGTGTGTGTGTGTGTGTGTGTGTGTGTGAGAGCGCATGCGTGTCCATGTTTGCTTGACTGGAACAGGTACTGAACCCCAAAGCTGCATGCATACTGTGGGATCAACAGGGAGCTCAGCCGTTTCCCAACTTCAGATCTCAATCTCACACATCGCCTGGGCTGCTGAGCATCATATTTTCATTTTTTAATGTGTCACTTTGTACGGTATTAACTGAAGCAGGGCCAGACGATATCGACGAAAACATCAACGCGTCCCCCATTTCCAAAGTACAAGAACGGAAGAGACATGCCCGCAGCAGATCAGTTATGTTTTTGTTAACGATGTAGCAATGAACCATCATTAAAACATGTCATGTGTATTTTTGTGCTATTTTTTGTGTTCTGACGTTCATGAGATCCTCTGTAAAATGCTGCAGCAGACCCCCCCCCCCCCCTTTAGGACCTGCAGCGCTCCTAATTCGGGGCCTGTCACTTTCAGGCATCTCCATCTGCTACCCTGACTGGCTGTCTGACACACACACACACACACACACACACGCGCGCACACTCATGACACACGCTCCACCGGCCTTGTCCCTTTTGAACTCACTATGAGAGCGGTAATGACCCCCGGTCTCCATATCTCTCTGTACGTTCTGGTCACACTGTTCCGCCCCGACAGAACACACAGAACCGAGCGAGGGGAGGGAGAGAATGGCGGAAACAGAGATAGAAATTGAAAGAACGACTGAGCGAGAAAAAGAGGTGGGTGAGTGAGGGCAGCCATAGTGTTGTCCAGGGAACACGAGGGAGGAATAGAGAGAAATAGAATAGCAAGAGAGAGAAAAGGAGAGAAAGAGACAGAGAGAAAGCGTTCGAGAAAGAGCGAGTTAGAGACAGAAAGAGAGAGAGAGCTGCGCTGTATGAGACAGCCTGTCATCAATATGGAAGGGCAATGACTGTCGACACCAGCAGTTCATTATTTACATATTGTGTATTACATGGGACAAATATGGCAGTATGTTAATGTTGCTGTTATGTATGTGTGTATAATGTGTGTATATTAGTTTACAGGTTGTATAGTTGATTTTTATTTTATTATATTATTTATCTGTTTTTGTCATTACTGTTGTTCTTTATAACTCGTACAGTGCGTCATGCCAATAAAGCATCCCGAAAATTGAAAAACTGAAATTGAGAGAGAGAAAGAGTCATAGAGAGAGAGAGAGGGGGGGAGAGAGAGAGAGAGATAGAGAGAGAGAGAGAGATTAGCATATAGCAGAGCTCATTCCCATGCTGGAGGTGTCTGCAGCTGCTTAGCCATGCACTCAGAACACTGCGCATGACATACAGCGAATGGGGGATAACGGAGATGAGCAAAGTGGAAGCTGTCACAATACACAAATCCACTTACAGAGCGTATACGCTCTCAGCAAGCTGTCCCAGAGTGTCTGTGCACGTGTCTAGACTAGTATGCATACATGCATTCGTCGGTGTTTGTACATGTGTGTGCACGTCTGCACGTGTGCGTGCGTGAATGCGTGTGTGTGCGCGCATACGTGTGTGTGTGTGTTTGTGTGTGTGTGTCCCGGTGGCCCTATTAGTGCTGCTTCTTTACTCCTTTTGTTCAAGGCTATTGATTTTTTACTTCTACTCAAAGAAAACAGTGACAGCTTTAAAACAGAAGTGACAGGTTTATCCCGTTCACTCTCCTATAAACCCAGCAATAAGGAGCTCTACAAAACAGGAACTGGAGGACAGTGTACTAAAATAAGTCTAAACTTCGGCAGCCACTGAACTGAAGGAGAGAACAGCGATGCTAGCCCCTTAGGAATGAGCGGTACCTGACACCTTTAATGAGTCGATTCAGCACACAGTTGGTCTAATTGGATCAGAAGCCTTAAATTCAGGTTCTCACTAAATATGTCACCGTGACAAGGATTTGCCAACTTTTCCTACACCATCCATTAACCATCATATAATTGATGTTGTGACTCTGGTCATTTTGTATTGGCTGTTGCCAGCAGCACAACAAATTCTAGCTTGACATATTTCTGGCTTGCTCAGATTTCTTTAGAAGTAGCAAAGATTGCGGTTGGTCCATAAGCCTGTCATGTTACACATCCCACTAGGGGACAGGTGTAGCGTGACTGTGCAAAACTGCTGCGTCTAAATAAAATGGGGGATTTCCCCACACTGTGGTGAAGTGTTCACAGGGCTCCTGCTCCACCGGCCTGCGAGCAGCCCCGGCATGGCGGGAAGGAGCCAGGGCCATGTTTGCATGCATCAGGGTACAGAGCATTCTGCTACTCAGCATTTTTTAAAGAACAATGGATTGCTGCGCATCTGTGTGTATGTGTGGGTGTGCGTGTGTGTGTGTATGTATGTGTGTGTGTGTGTGTGTTTGTGTGTGTGTGTGTGTGTGTGTGCAGATCCCCCCTGCACTCAGCATACAGTCTGGTTAGGTAAGTAGACAGGTAAGAACCATAAAGGAGAAAGAAAAGGGCACGTTACTGATACCCTTCGCCCTGCCCCCTGTCCCAGACTCACCCACACCCAGGCGCTCCAGCAGGTCCCTGTACCCCGGCCTCTCCTCCAGCACCCTTATCAGGTTGGTGGGCTCCATGCGCTCCAGCTCCACCCTCCAGTACACGTAGATCTTGTGGTTGAAGCTGACGTAGACAAGGCATGGACTGTTCCTGCCGTCCTTACAGGTGTACTGACCTGTCCCAGACACGACAGGAAAGGAAACGACAGTGCTGACATCACAGCTCTGACATCACAGAACTGGCATCACAGCACTGCTGACATAACAGTGCTGATATGGTACACACGTGCACTGTAACCTCAGAGATCTGAAATTGCTGCACTGAGTCCAGAGGTAAAACAGATAACAGGTAAAACATATCTAAGACAGTATTTAATCGTCCATTATGCAACGAAGTAGGATTTCACAAGACAGACTGGCCATTTTACAAACGCTGTTCCCACAGTGCAGAACAATCCTCACCAAGTCAAATTAAATCACTGTTTAAACCTATAGCAGCTGATTTTATACATGATCAGATCATGAGTCTGTGGCGCCGTGGTAACGAGCGGCTTAACGAGGACCTCCTGTGTTTTTCATTCGCATCGCATCAGACCACGGCGCACTGACTGAGGAGCCCTCCCTCTGACACACTCATTTCATTTACCCTTCATTTCATTCAAAATAAGATCTTTCACTCCAGCAAACCGCAGTCTGCTCAGCAACAACAGCACTCAAAGGGACAGACAAAGGGAGAGAGGACGGGTCCGAGAGGGAGGGAGGGAGCGGGAGAAAAGGAACTAAGAGAGAGAAAGAATACAGGAGGGAGGGAGGGAGGGAGAAGAGAAACTGAAGCAGCTAGACTGCAGAGAGAGAGGGGGAGAGAGGGACAGACATTGAATTGGAATAAATGTGAAAGACAGAAAATGTGAGAGAGATTGGGCCAGCCTGAAAAATCACATTAAAACAGCATGATAGAGAGAGAGAGAGAGAGAGAGAGAGAGAAGAAGTAGGAGAGAATGATAGGCACATTAGAGAGAGAATTATAGAGAAGGAGATAGAGTGATAAAGTAAAAGCGAGAGCAGGAAAGAGGAGAAAAAAAAGGATTGACAGCCCACCAGAAGGCTCAAACACAGGCCTCAGTTCTCATTTTAAAGAACGGCTTCCATAAATAAGCATGCAAACATGGTATGTCTCCAAATGAATGAATCACCAACGGGGTTCAGGAGACCCCCACAGGGAGCTCAGAGCACATTCTCTGGCCCCTGTCTCCAAGTCAAAAGCTCCACACCGCCACCTAGTGGTGGATGCCACCCTTTCACCTCTCAGAGATCAAACACAATGTCACAGCAATATAACACAGCAAGTGATATGACAACTTGATTATGCTTTTGGGAAGTGCCTTCTTTGCGATGTCAGCATGCAGGATGCCGACATTCAGGTAGCACAAGACGCAGGATCAGTGTGTTCGCGGTGGCTCTCTATGGTGGCCCACGAGGGAAATGTGCTCCAAATCAGGAAACCATGCGAATCCCAAAACGCACAGAACAAGCTGAAGCAAATGCAAAAACGGAAATGTGCTGCGAGAGAACGTGGGCTACTGCAAAACGCCAAAGCGAATGTGAGAAGGAATCGTACTGCATGGTCAGAAATGACTCAAACAGGACAAAATAGTTCCGTAACAGCATAACCTCTGTAGAAAACGACCATTTTGATGCTTCTTCTATTTTGTATTAAGCTAACGTATTATTTTCTTATTTCATTAATGCAGATACATAAACTATTTTACATAAGCCCATGACCTATTTTATCATGTCATGAAGAGGCCCCTTTACAACTCTACATACTTCATGTCGCTACAATAATTAGCGAGGTTCTCACCTGCACAGAAGGCGTTTACATTCTCATCGAACTGAAACCTCACAACCATGCGGTTGTGGTCGATAATGTAGGTCTGTCCGTCCCAGGCGCAAGCCACCACCTCCTCTCTGCCATCTCCCTGAGAGACGATCACACAGACAGACAGACAGACAGACCGACACACACACACACACACACACACACTAACACATTACTTTTGCTGAATGTAAAAAAAAAACAATAAAAAAAAACACTACAATCCTTCCCTGATCCCCTATTGATCTTCCATCACGAAGAGAACATCAGTACAGCATTAAAACACATGGCTGGTGGGGACTGTGTAAACCTGTTGTCGCCAGATAAGTTAAATCCTTGCCGTTGCCAGGTGAGTCACCGGCAGTTAGCAGTTGGGAGAAGACCATGCAGCTGGATCAGGGGCGCTGACTCACCGTGACATCCAGCTTCTGTAAGGCGAAGAGCTGGTGATCAACCTGCACTGACCACAGCAGCTTCTCGGAGCTGTCCATCAGCTTCAGAGTCCCTGTGGCAAACAAATTAGCCCCACGGACAATGAGCGCTGGTCACCTTCCCTAGCCACTAAGAGCACTGTTACTGCTATAGTGCTGACTGTATTTATACAGGACGTATCACAGACATTTCACACAATGCACTCACACATTAAGCTATTTTATGCAAGTATTTTCCTGGTTAAATATCTTTCTTGTGGGTTCTTTAGAATACCAGTGTCTCGCTGTATATGGGACCAAAATGACATAAATTCAAAAATGATATCAAGCTACTGGGAAAAAAAAAAAAGCCACTGTAGGGTTAAAGCAAACCTAGCAGTTTTTAATAACCGACAGCGGCAGAATAGAGCAGCCTGACACATGAATGCCATCCCATCAGAGTTTGATTTGCAGTGTTAGGGTGAACCCTAGCCCTGATCGAATCACGCAACAGGGGAGAAAGAGTAGGGCATGGACAGAATTCAGAATGAGGGAAGGCAAACAATTCCATCTCCCACCTCAGACCAGCATGGAGGAGTACGCACTCCAATAGCAATGCTGTAGGACTAGGGTACTACCTGCACCACGGACAATACTTCCAATCCCATGCGAAGGAAATATCAAAGAGATCCCAGCCCCACCCAGATATATGCCTCTCTATGAACCCATTGAAATGACTTACATAATCCACGCTAAATGATGTAGAAGCACATCTCATTGCCTTCTGACTTAATCATCCTTTTAAAAAATACACTGAGAAACAGCACTGCTGGTCCTGATAATGAGAGCCCTAGCTACAGAACAGACAAAACTGGTGACTAAATCCCTCAGAACGCACGGCTCTTCATTAGCCTCCCGACCCGCTGAACCCAAGTCTGATTTACGCTTCGCCTGATCACAGAATTATCAGAGCTGCACCAAGGAGCTTAAAAGCTGAAACAGGGCTGGGAGAAATGCACTGATGCCCAGAGACGTTATTTTTAAAAGACAGCAACAACAGTTTGATAACACAATCTGGGTGAGGCTACAAATTTGTTTCGATGCAACAAGCTCTCGTACAAACTGCACGAAAACAATCACACAGTTTTAAAGTGTGCAGTGTACCACCATCATTAACCAAGATACGCAGTATTTTTCATTATCTTATTCACACGTTTAAAACGGAAACGTACTGTACAGTACATCACAAGTTCTAATCAACGGAGATCCTATTCTCTTGAGATTTTTTCTGTTCCTCTCTTTGATTGTAACTGTTCAACACCAGCGTGCCAAACCACATCCAAGCATGCAATTACTGCAGCGGCTGCGACAACAGCACCTCTCCACAACACTAATCGCATCACTTCCTCTCATTAACAACTCTGTGGTCTGCTCATTATCATACTGAACACTGAGAAACACCAGCGTCTGTCTTTAAAAAAGCGCTGCAAAAACCCCTATGCATTACTGCAAAAGAGGAGGTTAATGACACTGGAAAACAGCATATATGCCTTCCAACAGTGCCTTCCAAATCCAATTTCTCAAAATCCACATTATGTGAAGCTCCTACAATACTTGAATTAAAGCCATTTTGTGACGGAATTCTTATCAAACAGTTTATGGAGCCATTTAAACTGGAAGACACTCAGATGTTCAGAAACACCCTATCTTCCAGATCTAGAGGGAGAAGAGCCCATTTCATCATGGCCCTCAGTGTCAAACTGCCTTCATTACCCATAATTCCCCATTAAAGCAATGACTGAGCACAGTTACAACCCTTTTCATCTGGTACAGCACGGCTGCTTTTCATCCAAATTACCCTCACCCAGAGCAACAGAACACAACGGCACACTGAATTAAGGGAGGCCGTGGGAACAGTCACAGTATATCTGCTATATAAAAATTTTCAAAGAACATTTGATAAAATATACAATCATAAGGAAAATAAAGTTGGTACTCAATATTGGTGAAATGTTAAAATCTATATAAATGGCAACAGTGATGTTAAAAGGCATATATAATTAGAATTTCTCTTTTATTAATCTTTTAGCTTTCCTTCAATTTGATAAAAAAAAAAAAACCTCTTCGCGTGCGAGGCTGGTTGCTCTTTTGCGGCGCTCGTGGAGACGGGGGAGGAGCCTGCGCCCGGGCCGTTCCGCGTGGGCTTTCTGTCAGGAACACGCGATGGCATTAACGCGCAGAGCCCCGCTGAGGTGTGCAGGGATCAGGAGGGGGCCCGAGCGCGGGGCAAAAGCAGACTGCGCTCCGACGGGGGTCCGGCTAATCAGCCACCGAACCATGAAAGAAACATACGCCTCTCCTCGGGGCGACACGTCCTAGCGCACAAACACCCGCCCGCCCGCCCGCCCGCCCGCCTTCCTCCCCCCCCCCCCGGAATACGCCCTGCCCCTCCCTCCGCCCCGCCGATTATCATTTTAAAGCGCCTGGAAAATGGGTGACGGGAACCGCGGCTAAATAAAGGTCTCGGATGCCCCCCCCCACCCCCACCACCGCCCGCCTGCCCACCCGCACCCCCGCCCGCACCACCCAGCTCCTCACCCTCCAGCTGACAAAGCTGCTAATTACTGTCTTTGGTTCCTGTACGAGAGCGCCACAATCAGCCTCTCAGCGGTCTGGCACAGGCCCGCGGGGTTTTTATAGCAGGGTTCAGAGAGGAGGGGAAACCACAACCTGCCGCTGACAGCGAACCGCGGGGCGAAGGCAGGGCATTCTGCAGCCTCAGGGCGGGCCCCGCTCCTCCGTGGTTATATTAAACACATATTTCTTTAGGAACAGAAGCTGTATATTTTAACAAGACGTCAGAGCGGCTAAACCAGCACTGCAGCCGCAGCAGCACACAGCACAGGGGATTGGCAGGAGGGAGGAGGTGCCCGTCCGGTTCTGGTTGCCGCTGACGCTCACCGTCTAAAGTGCAGAGGGCGAACAGGCCACACTTGGAGGAGTCGTCTTTGGAACCTGCAATGCAGAACAACCAGTCACTTAGCCAGGGGGAAAACATATCTATCTACAGTAAAGAGCACTTGATGTGAGAGGAACAGGCAATAAACAACGTACACAGTGGCTCACACACTGAAGCATTTATGTATGAATGCGTGTGCAAGTACACGTAGAATGTTGTGTCCACAGGTGGGCTCTTTTTATATTAGCCCGTACCATTAAGGAGCAGTGCTCTGTGTGCGTGTGCGCGTGTGTGTGTGTGTGTGTGCGCATTCTAATCCTCCTCCACCTGTGTAAATCCCCCCTGTCAATTCATCCCCCTCCTTCACTCTTTTCATCAAGTTCACACTCATCAGAGAGCAGCCTCTCCACCCCCCCCCCACACCTGCCATCTCCACGGCGCGGCGGCAGCGCGGCGGGCTGGGAGGCTCGCTCCCACGGTCCGCGACTGGGACAGTCGCGCTCGGTCATTAGTCATCCTCACGCTGAAAGACGAAGCCGGCGGCCTCACGCGGAACGGGAGCGCTGCATTATGCATGAGAGCGGGGCTCATAAATCCCAGACGGACAGAGCGTGCACGTCTGCGCAGGACGCAGCCGAGAGAACGGGGAGCGCGCGAGCGCTACTTTATTTGGCTCCATTAAGAGATGAAGTGCTTTCCTACACTGAGCCCCTGTGTGTGTATACGCAGCCTAACCTCCCATTATTAGCCAGAATGAAAAGAAAATCCCCCTACACAGCGAACCATAGCAACAGCTGGTTCTGGATAAAATATTATAATTAAGAGAACATTCTTAAGGAGAAGACTTCATAAAAAGTGGGGAATAATATACTGATATCTCACTTAGTAAACGCAAACACAGAATTAACATCACATTTGAAATTTTTTGTAATTTGAAATGTTTTGTTAAAGGATGTTACTGATGATCTTCTCTTTAATGCAAGATGCCCCAGCATTAAGGTGACAGGCCCGAAAACACGAAAGGCTGGGCAGGCTGGAGAGGCCACTGAAATGTAATGCAGCTGTCTGGAGCAGCTCTGTCCGTACTGTACCTCTGCTTATGCTGCCAATCAGGTGGGTGGAGACGTTCTTATTGTGGATGCGGCCAGTGGTCAGGTGAAGAATGACATCTCTGGAGGGACTCTCCCTGTGACAGACAGGCATGATACATAAAATATACAATCAGCAACACACACACACACACACACGATTAGCAGATAAACCAGTGGAGGTAAGTACAGAGATCCAATCAATACTTGAATAGGAACAGCAGCACAATCTCTACGCAACTCAGCCCAGAATTACATTTTTTGACTCTCATGCTAGGACTCTAAGCTAAGTTAATATTCTGGCTCCCTTTTTGTGTGGGAGGAGAAACACACTATTCGTCCTCACCCCCCAGGAGTGGCTGGGGTACCCTCTCCCGTCGCAGCAGCGCCCTCTTGTGTCCAGGAGCATAGCAGGATGGCATAGCCACATCCTGGCTGGGACACCATCAGCTCGGGAACTCCCTCTGGCCCCGGGTTCACCGACAGGCTGTCCACCTGGGGGAGCACAGGGGAAAGAGGGAAGGGGTAAAGGCAGTCAGAGGACGAGAGGAAAGAGCGCAAAGGACAGAGGGAATGAAAAAAGACGAAGAGGGAGAAGGCTGTTTGAACACTTACTGCAAATTAAGTCATTATATGTTCCTCCTTGTGCTATATGAATTACAAGTTGTTTTTTTTGGCCCATGAGTTGGCAAGATTTGTCATAAATTAGAGGATATTGCCAAGATGGAATAAAAGGACATCTACACAGTACTTCACACTACAGATGGCCAGAATGTGACCAGACAGTGATTTATCAGCGCACTTTTCATGTACATTGGAAAATAAAGAATATGAGACATTAGAAGGAGCTAGGCTCGTGTTTCTTTAGGAGTGCGAGCGCAGTGCTTTCATGAACTATCATACCTGCCCCTCCAGCAGCCATTTCTTCAGCAGGACCAGCTGTCCTGAGGACAGGTCCGTGGAGTCTGGGGGCTCCTCCCAGCGGAACGCCCGCACCACCCGATCCGTGTAGCCCACCACCAGCTCGCTGCGCCCGTCTCCGTCTGCAGGCCGAGACAGTGCACACGCGCGTGCACACGCACACATGCTCACAAACACCATCACCCTTCCCACAGCACTACCACCGGGCCAGTTTCAGGGAAAACTAATGTACACAACAAAAGACTGCAGCAATTCCTGCTGGAAAAGGTACTACATTTACCCAGAGGTGGAAAGTCCAGGGGTCAGAAAGTAAAACTCCTGCCTTGTGTTTCTTCCACCCATGAAGTCAGCCAGCTGATTTCACTAATTAGTTTCACCTCCTGGCTGAAGAACTGTAGCAAATCCAGGTGGTTGGAACAAAATTCTGGGAAGGAGTTTTACTTTCTGAACCTGGATTTTCCACCTCTGCATTTACCCCAATCACTGATTCATACATAGACTAACAGCATCAAACAATAATCAGAGAGATAGAGAGCACCCACTGATGCTCAATAGCATCATTACAATAATAGAATCCACTGGTTTCTGGTGTTACTTTCAACTGAAGCTTTAAGAACTCCTCTGGAGCCACTGATTAGAATAACGTGCTTCCAATGTTAATCAGCCTCTTGTTAAAAGCAACTGCTTAAACACTCCTACACCCTCAAACACTGTGCATTTCCATGACCAGGATCAGACAGTAATGCAATGCATACCAAACTTTAATGGCCATAGCAATGCCGTATTCCATGTTTCTAATAAATCCCATCTAAAATACAGTGATTCAGCAAGAGAGCTAATACAAATTAAATGAACAGAGAAAGAAGGGAGAAAACTTACCAATGTCACTAATTAGAATCACTTTGGTGTTGGCAGGAATGTGCTGTGTGAAGCAGGGCTTCTGGTCATCCCAGAACATTGCCTCCTGCTGGCTGGAGGTCTCAGACTTGGATGTTGCAGTGGAAGTCAGATCAAAGAGGTGGAACCAGCCCTCTGCCCCCACTGCCACCACATAGTTCTGTATGGGGGATGAGAGGCATCTGTTAGAGGCTGTGGTGAAAAGCAGAAAAAATGCAAAAGAAAAGCAAGGGCAGGACACAGGCTGGTTGAGTACACCCTGAATTAAAGTTGTATTATTTATATTATGTTTTACATTTATTTTTTTAACTTAAGAATAATGTAACATGCACACTGACTGCTCATAGTAGATAAGGGGGGGGGGGGGGGATTTAAGTTCTGTTTTCATTTTAATGACTACCGAGGCTCACTCACCTTTCCTTTGTTGCAGATGTCTCCCACTCCCACACAAGTGAGCTGGAAACAAAAAGGCAACCCTCACTAATTGGTTTGTGTAGAAAATATTTACAGCATAACACCAAAACAGCATTTTAAAAAAATGAAACAAGACATTTTTCAAGGAACCAAGAAACTATTCATCCCAGACACGCTGTCTGAAAATATCAAAGATGGGGTGCCTTCAAAAGGCAGCAAAAATAATATGAACATCAGAAGAGAAATGTTTCTCAGTGACTGTAATGGGAGATGAGGTCCATAGCTCAGGATTCTGCAAATATTTAAGGAACCTCAAACCCCACCTATTTTCAATTTGCTTGACACTCACCATTCCAACACAGGAGCGGGTGATCCAGGGCTTGGACTCGTCATTCTTGTACACAAGCAGCTTCCCACTAGTGTCACCCACCACAAGCTCATTCAGCTGTACAAAAGCATTGACATGGCGAGTTATTTTAACGGTCACTTAATAAATTTCAGTTTCATAGAACATGGTATATCGTTTGTAAACGTATCCAAAACCACTGGTTGTATTACGATTGGCAATATAAAACATTTTAGTATGGCAAGGTACGTGCTAAAGCGACCTCCGATTGGAAGGATAGTGCAATAAAATTGGAGGGAAAGAAAATTGAGTCAGTGTGACACGACATGTAATGAAGAAAATGTGAGTCTTCTAGCCTCCTACACAATGAATTGACACTTTCAACAGTGGGTGACGGGTTTAACTATCAACTGAAGCAACGTGGAATGGAGCTGCATCCAGTCTGAATTCGCGCCCTACAGATTATGGACAAGTAAACAAAAAACGTTACGACCCAAACCTCAATATACCAATCTCAGTCTCAGAGGTTCCTTAGCATCAGTGAAAAGACGAAGAGAGGAATTACACCAATTCGGAACATTTCCAAAAACAACGTGTATAAAGGGGATTAAGAAGCTAAATTATGTTGACATGCACGACCGATGTACAGCGACGGCTGCGGTTAGCTATGTAAAAAAAGAACACCTAAGGAAAGTTATCGGCCTAACTTTATGACATAAAGACAACACGGGCTATAGAACAGGTAGTTTCCGCGTTACCGAGTCATTGTCCGCATCTCCCAAGCAGATCGCATGTGGAAAAAGCGTTCCTGAGAAATCCAGACTGACACGCTGAACATAACTCAACGAGCGCATCGTTTAGCCAGATACTGGGTAGTACTACTCAACTCGCCAAGTTCTTTAGACTGCCAACTAGACGCCTCACTCAGTAAACTAAGCAACTGCGTTCTGCTAGGGTAACGTGAATTAGCAATGTCTGGCCAAATAATGTCCCGATATTAACTGTGGCGCTAATTCCAGGATCTGTTGTCATCCTTGAAATGAAATTATTTTAAGTTCATCATTATTAACTAAGCGCTCCGCACAAAACATGGCGCTCCGGACAGTCACGTGTTCACATGTAAACATTTCACACGTGACAAATGTAAGGAAGCGCAATTGGGACTTATTTCATCATGGAGGGCGCGTAGAGGGCCACTTCGCGCTGAACCAAAATCAGCGATACCATTCCATATTCTTATCTTGTCTAATTTGTTGCACACATCCTCGTTTATTCGACGAAATGAACGCTTATTATATTCAAATTTCATTTTAATAATAAACACCATATACAACATGTTTTCAAATCATTCGTACAAGCGATTACTTCACATTAAGAAAAAAAGTATTTATTGCAAGCATTTCATTATACATAGTAATTTACAAAAGACATTTCTTTTTAAGATTAAAAATATATTAAGTCTCTGCATTAGTATTATCCTTATAGTAAGTAATCTTAAATAATGAAATTACATACTTAAGCCAACAGAACAGTCCTAAAATGGGGTACGAAGCCCTCCATCCCCACCCCCACACCTCCACCCATGCCCGCCCCACACAAACACAAACCAAAAACAGAACCACGTTCCTTGTTCAGTATAATCAAAGGGGGAAAAGGCTAAATATATAATTCCAAATTTTATAATGTTAGATAAAATTATTTCAAAAGATTACAAAATGTAAAATGATTATCATCCCACAGATTTCCTCCTATGAAAAGTATTTACTAAAAAACTCTTGTGACAACTATAAATATCTCTACAGTATTAGAGTAAGTCATACAGTAAGTCATTTTTGAACTTTCAATCTGTATGGAAATCTTCACTTTTAAAAATTATGTGTCTTCCAAAGATCTTTAAAGCCAAGTAACGATGACTATCTTCTTTTCTGAGAGAAAAGACTCCCATCCCAGAATTTCTTTCCCCAATATTTTGCTTCCATCAACCAGAGCACTCTGGTTCTCTCTCCTCCTCTGTTCTTCTGTACAACAGCATGTATGCAGTGCCACTTCTGAAATGAAGCACACAATCAAGGCAATCTCTAAACAGTGCATACAGTGTACACTCTGAACCATATGCAGAGTTAAATCACAAACACAGCATGTGCACAGTGTCATCTCAAAGACAGTATGTTCAGCAAATGTGGAGCACAACGTGTTGGGGGTGTCACCTTTGAAATCCATGTAGAGTGCAATCCTCCTGCACAATTCCCCGTTGTACTTAACAAATAATTTGAATGATACCGATACACAAAACCAGAGACATCTTGGTACTCCACTTTTTAATTGAACTCTTACCCACAACGGCCTCCAAATGTACCTTCCACATCTGCCCATGTCCTCTGTAATTGCAAATTTCAGTGATAGTCAAACACATATAGGGACAGCGATATTGTCCTTCCTGTATGTTAACAAAAATACTGAGAAATTCAATAACAGGTTTGTAATTTCTTGTGAGCATGGTTTAGGTGGCTGGTGTGGTCGAACACTGACAAACAGTTATGCGAAGCTGCAATATAGAACACTGCTGTGTCATCAATGTCTCACCTTAGACACATAACTGTCATTTGCATGGTACCAGGTGTCCCCATCATGTGTTATGTAGGCTGTGTAGTGTCCTGACATGGCACTTCCATGATGCACTATGACAGCATACAGCTTATACTGCCACTCATTCTGTTCCTGGGACAAACATAACATATTAACATATCATTTCCTTAGAAAACATCTGCAAATATTATAAACATACAAGAATGCATGTACACATTCACAAGTGCACACCAAAAGAGGAATGCACATATAATTGAGTTAGCAGGAATTACCTGTTTGGGAAATTTTTCTGAGACATGTTGTGCTTTCAATATCATTTTGAAGTCAAGAGCTTGTGGGAAGCTGACTTTGCAGTGCATCTTTTTAGTGTAACCATCGTCAGAACGGAACCTCTTCAGGTGTACACAAACCACTGGAGGTAGGTGTATGAGTTTGAGACCCTATACAGACAGAGAAAATGACTACATACTTACATGTACATACTTAAGGAAACCTATTCAAAGTCTGAAGCCCTCAACATACAAATAAGCAATCAAAATTTTAACTGACTCTAATAAAGTAGTAAACAGTTATCTATCCTAAGAATTTAGTCACATCGCTGACAACCTAGACCTTTGCCATACTGAATCAGCTAATTTACAGGATTACACCTTCAGGCCATTACATAACCTCTCACCTGTTTTGATGGAGTCTTCTCTCCACACCTCTCACAAAAACACTTGTCGTCCCCGTCCAGCTCCTGCAGCTCAAAGAAAGCCCTGAAACATTCTTCCTAGGAGACCGAATACAGAGGAAACATATCTGGTCAGACGCTTACGATAAACTCATGGCCTGTGTTGTATGCACACTGCACTCCAGCCTCAGACACAATAGAAACATACTGTATCATTCTCTGTTGAAAAACATGAGGTATTATTATTAATCCAAATGGAAAGACCATGCAGCTGGTGTGAATCCCCTTAACCAAAATCCTATGCAGTCCTCCAGGTCTTACCAGGGTGTTGCTAGCATGCAACAAGGGCAGGGGGAGGCTGAGCAAGTAAGTCTCTCCAGAGTGAATATAGGTGCACTCATTGCACTGGAGGTGCTCCTCCACTTTCACCTTGTATAGACACTTGATCTGCTGAGCCTAGAAGAGGAACGTTACAAACAGGCAGACCGACAGACAGACAAAACAAAATGAAGCATCCAGGCATTCCCCATAACATCATGGTGTTAAGTTTCTGAAAATAGTGTGTCTGTCAATCGTTTGTTTGAGAATTATGTGTCTCAGAGAAGTTGTGCGGTGAGAGGTTATGCAAATAGAATAGACATTTGTGCTGTTGTAAGCCAATATCCTTCAACTGGATATTAAAGCTTCAGTACAACAATGCCACCCAGTGGCAAATCACAATGCTGGACTGCATGGTTAAGATACGGTGAAAATCACTACGTGAATATTCTCAATTTCTTTAGTATGACTGTTACTTGTCAAGGACTTGATGAGCAATGTTTTAAAAAGTGCACCTACCAGCTCTGTGTCACTCATCTGTTCCTGTACAAGGTTCATTATAGAGAGGAAGACCTCGTCTGCATCATGCTGGATGGACACTAGGAAAGACAGACAAAATAAATGTATGGTAAAAAGACAAGTTTCATTTTGATAAATGATGAAACAAAATGAAGATTAAGAAAAAGAACTGCAAAGAATCGGTCAGTAGTTGTACTGGGTATGCGGTTGCGGTCCAGGCAGTGCAAGAAACTTTTGTGGGGGTCAGCCTGAAATCTGTCACTCTGCATGGCTTGCAATGTTTTCTGCAACTGCTCCGGTACATTCTTTGCTTTTTCTTGAGGCCCAGAGTCATTCACTTTCCAACTGAAACACAGAATTCCCCAGGTGCTTAATATTCATCTCTAGAACAAGGTTGGATCAAAGAAAAACCATCAAACATATTTCCAAGTTGACTCCCAAAATAAATTGTGAGTTGAGTGAATTTGATGCCATGCTAAAACAACTAGCATTTTGGCCAAAGTGATGATGGATGATGCACAAAACATATTTAAAAAATATTGCCAGTTTAACTTCGCTGACCGATTGAGCAGTGCCAACAGTTCCTGTGTGGCACAAAAAGACTGCAGCAGTGCATTGACACAGCAGGACAGGCCATAGTTTGGAAGACCCCTCAGCCCTGAGGACAAAAAATACACAATTTTCAGTGTTACGACATGTCTGGTGCAAAAAGACCCAAGTTTTCTTTGTTTGACACCCCCCAACACAAACACAGACACACTTATGAACAATAATTTGTATCGTAGAGAAAAAGGCACAGTATTATTGTATTTGTGCACTGCATGCTGTAATGAAATACATGTATCTACAAGTGATCTTAGCACTATATTGTAGTGTGAATTTTCTATTTTCTGCCTGCTTCGGTTCTCGAACGTACCTTGAAACCTGCTGAAATAAGTTGATGAGAATTGGTTGCTCCTGTATGTTTCTCGATGTAAAAAACTTGAATAACTGCTGCCAGCCATGTTAGAAAATGGAGAGTAGGACGCTCTACAAATCTGAATGCAGCCACAGCCAAGCAGGTTTCTCTGAATGCCTATGACACATAAAATGGATGCATTGCTTTTTTTTAAGGATGCACTGACAAAAAGGTGGTAACACAACTCTACTTGAAACTTTTGAATACTAAGTTCGCACGTATACAGTCACAAGTGCTTCCGTTTTTTCAGAGCGAGCTCCACAAATATTATGTTGTGTACGCTCCAAAAATGGGGCCTTTTAAATATGAAACGGCTTTTAGCAGTGCCTGTCCAGAGGGGGGAAAACGTAAAACCTACTGGCTAGGCATATAGCCAGGTAACCAAACTAGTGTAAACTAACTAACACTAACAGCACTTGCAAAAACAAGAGGAAAAAACTTCACATTACATTGTAACTTTGTTCGCATTCTACAAATTAACGATATGAACTTTAAAAATTCAAACGATTTGACACGGAACCTTTATTCGTTATTTACTGTATCTTACAATCATAACAGAAGCCACAGATGAAACCGAGATGTAACTTTCTCTCTTAATACAGTTGCAAAGAACGGGGGACATTGGAAAGGTCCAAGCAACGCATACGCCCGCAACTCTTAACTTACCTGTGAATAAAATTCCTGTTTATTCCTTCTGTCAGTAAAGTGTTCTACGGAAACTTAGATACGGCCACCTTTTCGTTCTAAGCTCTGATACAATTGCCTAGCAATAGACCGCTGCAACACAGAAACGCACGAAGATAACTTTCACTTTCGATTAATAGATGAAACAGATGAAACGAAACTTCACTTATGCATCTGCCACGCAAGAGATTATATCCTAAACAAAATTACTCAAATATACTTATTGTGGTTACTCATTTTATTGCTCACACAGCAACATTTTACACTCCAACGATTCTCAGCGAATATACAGTAATGTACTGGTGCGTTTTAATCCCGTCTACACTTAGGTTACCGTCATGATGGAACGAAAATATTACTTTACTGTTATCATTTTGCAATGAGAATGCAAGTAAATAAATCTTAAGCGCAACCGACAGGAATATAATTAAATATGAATATCGCCTACACGTGCTTTCTTTACGCGTCAAACAGGTAAAACAGAGGGGACAGTTTTATTGCACAAAATATTTTAATATGGGATCACGGCATCTCAAATTTGAGACTTTGAGTTATTCTGTCCATGTCTGCTATGTTCTTGCTTATAAATTAATTGAAGAGACATTGCTAATCTAGCCACTAGATTTTTAAAAAGGCTTTTTTTTTCAGGCTTCAGAATCTGAGTACAAAAAAAAAACAGACTTGTAATCCTACATCTTCCATAGGCATGTAGACAAAAGTAGTCTTGATCCACCAGATGTATGCAAAGACGTTTTCACACATGCAGTTTTTCTTCAATGCAGAAGACTTTGGTTTAGCTCATGGAGCTAGCTTGGTAGTATGGGGCAAACATAGTATCCCACATCTGTCGGAGAATTCGCAGCAAGCGTGAGATCCAGGGGAAGGATGGAGGCAGAGCTGTGAGAGAAATCACACCCAAAAGGATAAAAATACATCACCTGACCCAGACAAATGTAATTTACAATACTTACTGACCAATTAGAAATGATTTAACTACACTACAGTCAGAATTCTAGCAAAATGATGGTTTGATCAGGGGTTGTAACTTGTCAGACCCAGACAAACAATTAATATAAATTGGGTTACTTACAGTCCTTCAAACATTATTATAGTAAAAATGTTCAGTTCTTGATTTCACACTAACACTTAGTATTATATTACATATTTCAAATAAATAACTATTTTTAAATTGTTATATTTTTGTAGTATTGTCACAATTTCGGCACAAAAGATCTTGACAAACACACATGACACAGATTCACTTTTTTAGTCTGTTAATTCACAGTCAGCAGCTTGTTCCCATATGGTTTGCTGCTGGAATATCTTCTGGTCATTACCTGGGTCCAGTCGGACTAGAATCAGATAGAGTAGGAAGGCAGCCAGCAAGGCCCTCTGGAAAAGTAACGACCACAAGCCTTTCTTAGCCACTGAAAGCCCTCTGTACACCAGCCTCAACAAGACTTCCAGCCTCCGACTAGCAGCACCTGCGACACCTACACATAAATACAGAAAAGCTGGACTGAGCCACACAAACAGGCCACACTGCAAGTGCAAGAGTTCCCAGTTTATTAATTCAGCTGTATTCATTCTGGCAATTAGTCAACTTGCTAAACTATATATTTAAAAAAAATATTAAAGAAACAAAACACTTGAATTTCAGTCATAATTGAAGGGTCAGCAGCAGATATTATTTTTAAATACACCAGCCAATAGAAGTAGTCCTATTTTATGATTCACAACATTAATAAAAACATCATATCTTGTGATGTGATAGTGTGAGGACGTGAGACTGTCAGATTAGCTATAGCTAGCCCTTTTTCCATTAAAGAACTAGCCTACATCGCTACAACTTGATGCGTATAACAAAGTTACTGCGATAACGCTAATGGAAAACTAGTTAAATGGACATCATGCTAGACTAATTCGCTAGCTAGAGGTGGATTAGAGTAATGTTCTCTTAGCTGTCTTCTCTTATGAAGATAGCTAAAAAGTGAATTTCCCAAAAAGTGCTCTGGTTGTTGGCTTTGGGAAAAATTCTCCAACTCCTACCACTATGTCTTCTACAGACTCGTCAGAGTCATCCAAGCCACTGATAATGCACTTTGATTAAGAATCAAATATTTAATTTCTGTCCATTTCGGTCTTCCTCATATTAAGTCACACATCACAGAAATAGTTTTTCGTGTGACTGAGTGTTTCCGTCAGCAGTGACAAATTTTTTCAAATTTGTAGCCATACTAACAGTAATTTCAGCTTAACTTATTGAAAAGCCTCTAGAATAAAAGTAACTGGTCTTATGTCTTCGGGGGATGCTGTTATGTGGTGCTTACCCTTTAAGGACAAGTGTTTATTGAACACAGACACAGCTACTCAGAGTCAAATGCTGTTTTGACTGAAACGCAAAGAGTGAGGCCCACCTGCGTTAGTGCTGAGCTCAGTGCCCTGGATTGGACTGGCAGGGGGATGGGAACAGAGACTCAGCCTTCCCTGGCCCTGACCCTCCTGACTCTCCACAATTTCCAGTGCTGTTTGCCTCTGGTCCTCAGTAAATGCAGTACCTCCCACCTCTCCCAGCACCAGCTCACGTGCTTCTACCAGTCGACCCAGGGGCAAAAGTATGTGTATGAGGTACAGCTCTGCAACAGTCCCAAAGGCCGGTGTGCTCCTGTTGGCATGGCACTTCAGCCAATCACAGCCCACCTCCTCCATTGCAGCTGGTTCACCCACTTTGGCATATAGGAGTATGCTGGAAATGCAAATAATAAAAGAATGATTACTTCTAAAGTATTATTGTTATATGAAAAGACTTTATGATAACGCCATGCTTAAAATGCAGTGCATACGTCACTTCAACATGATAATGTACCTTTGACAGACACAATTCAGTTTCAGTTTAAAGTCAACAGGAATTTTAAGGCCAAACGGTCTCTGTACACTTACCACATCTGTACAATTTTGGCTGGTATCTTCTCAGGCCTACCATATTGCCGAAGTACCCATGTGAGTACGCCGCTCCACTGGTTGAGCTCGGCCAATGCTTGGATCCCAACCACGCACAGAGCTGCTTTCAGCTCTCCATACCTGAAACTGCAGTATAAACACAGCTAACCTCAAATCAGTAAATGTTATGAGGCTTCTGATGACACTGACCAGAATATTAACTCTAATTCTCTTATTTAAGCGGCGTACTCTGTTTCTCCAGAATTTCTTCAGAGCTACCTCTAGCCACTTGCATATGCCTTTTATAGAACAGACTGATCAAAGACAGGGAGTGTTAACACACCGATGCATGAGAATGTAACCATCTATTATCATAACAGTAGGCTGTGGATACCTGTTTTCTCCTTGTTCACCGAGGTTGCCAAGGCCGTCCAAACCTCTCTCGCACGTCTCGACAGCCGCACGGAAATCTCTACGTACCATTAACTGTTCGGCAGCAGCATCTAATAACACAATTGTTTGTGCCGAACTTGAACAAAACGAAGGACTATTTAGACGAACGGAGCCCAAACTGCGCACAGGCGCCAAGGATGTGGATGAACTGCTCCTCATCTCGTAGCATAAATGCTAATGATCTATGTGCGTAGTTATGAGCTGTATCTGCGCTCAGACATTGCACAATGCGTTTGCATGCAATTCGTATTCAAAATTCAACGGCCATACAGACCAAGCTCGTCAGCCAGCACGATATAGCCATACAAAAACACACGTTCGCTATCACTTTTTGTAAACACGGAAGTGCTACAGTATCAATAACACATATCAAAGTACACTAGAATCTGGTTGGATTAGTTACAGCGCCCCCACATTATTGGCTGACATATGGTCAGTAAACCCAGGGCTATGTAAAATGCTATTAAAATACTTGTTAAAATATTTTTTTATTATTGTGGATTAAACTTCTCATTGTAAAGAAGAGCAAAAATGTGGTAGCCTATGTTGGGCTTGATTCAGCTGAACATAATAGGAAAGTATCGTCAGGGTAAATAGGTGTGTTTTTCATGATAGTATGAGAAAAAAGAATATGGAAGGTATATTAAGGCTTTAAAGCATTAGAAACGTATTCTACTTATACGGGAACAGTTTTCAAACCAAAACAAGGCCTTAAATGGATTAAATACTTGTGTGCACCTATGTGAAAATAGGAAAAAGAAATCAAAATGTATAATTTCATAGCTTTCCCAAAGATTAAGTATGTGGTTGTAAAAAATCAATGGACTGTTGGAAGATGTTTCAGAGTTTATGCGAAACATTTGTTTCCATTGTCACTTGTCATGGAACTGATGCATTACATTACATTACATTACATTACAGGCATTTGGCAGACGCTCGTATCCAGAGCGACGTACAACAAAGTGTATAACCATAACCAGGAACAAGTATGACGAAAACCCTAGAGAGAAGTACCGGTCCAAGTGCAGGGAACAACCGCATAGTTCAACTTGGACCCTGAAGGTTAAACTGTTTAACACTAACACAAACGAGAACGCAGACAGAGGAGTAGGACATGTATTTTGAATGACCATTTACATTACACATGGTCTAATAGTGTCACCATGAGATTCCAGTGGAAAACAAACAGACAAACAAACAAACAAACAAACAAATAAATAAATAAATAAATAAATAAATAAATAAAAAAATAAAATCAGAGTTAGTGCCATAGGACAAACTGGTGTTCCTTTGAAATTACCAAGAAAACCACAGTATCCTTTCTTTGCAAGAAGTTATTCTGAAATCAAGCTTGAATTGTGACTGTAAAATTAATCTGAATGACAAGCAATTAACACTTGTGTTTGGTTGGACCCATTAGTTAGATTTTAAACTTTTAGGATGAATGACACTTTTAAGAGATATATTTCATAACTAAACCAGTGTAAATAAGATTCTTTTTTGCTTTTCTATTTGTTGTTCATCATCTGAATATTCTTTATGGCTTCTTCGACTATAATATGATAAATATGAAAAAATAGTTGAGACTGTCAAACAATAAATACCAATACTCAACTGCATGAAAACTTTGTTTGATATAATTTTGTCAAATATATGAATGATATATGCCCCATGCCTTCATTATAGTAGATTTTTTATATATAAATCAGATTTTCACAAAAAATAAATGACTCTTTTATTGTTAAATGTGATCTAGCAGAGGTAAATGGCAATCATTAACCATTTATGTTGTTTATATTATTTGGAATTAAGATAAAGATAATATACATTGAGTATTTTCACATAGTTTTATTTCTATATTGCTATAAAATCAAAATAATATCCTGGGCACATTTGACCCAGGCTAACAGTTTCCGAGATGTTAATAAGTAAACAGACCATAAAAGTGAATTATACAGTTTAATGTCCTGTCAGACCTCAGTTGTTATAAATTTGCATTAAAACTAGATGCTGGCAGAGTTCTCAAGATCACATTCGATAGTTATGCAACAAAAAGGAAACAGTTTTTTCCTGTCCCAGCTAAACATTTAATTAATTAGAAAAAGAAACACTCCCTGTACAACAAACACAGGCAATGTTTGCTTTTCAAAAAGCATTATAATGTACATACTATAATCTGCGGATTTGTTCAAAATCAGTGTGACATCTGTTTACATTAATCACTGTAATCAGTGTACGTTTTAATGTAAATCTTTATGTACAGAAAAAAACAGATGAGCTGAATGGTTGCATCTTTTATTATTTTACAACGATGTTAAAATTTAAACAAGTTACATGATTGAATAATTCATGAGAAATTGTTTAGTGGCGCCTTGGCACTAATAGGCCCACTCGTGCTCTATTCGCTAGGTGTCGCTCTTACACAGACAAGTGTAGGCTTGTTTTACTATGATAACTATTTCCCGAATATTAGGAAAATGCGACCGTCGTCTCAAATTCATTCATACTGCTAGGTTTATTAAAACATATATTTTACTTTATTATGTACTTCTCAAAATTATAATCTTAAAAATCTTCATTGAACACACACACACTGCAATCCCTATAACAATTTTACTGATCTTTTGACATAGCCTATATATTATTTTTAATGTAGCTGAGTTTGGCAACTATTCTTGTCTAAATGACTTATAATTAATCACGGTATACTGTGCAATAAAAAATAAGTCATTTTCAGCACCAGCATCAAATTTGCTGATAATCTCTAACGAGGGTCTTTGGCACAAAAAACAACAGTATTCTGGACTCCACAGAAACGCATTAGAGCACGTTTCAGTGACACAACACCTCTGCAATGATATCTTACTATCATAGGAAGAAAGTGAATTTAAAAGAGAATGCATGTTAACAAACTACCACCAAAGACCAATAAGAGAACGAGCGAGGTCTTGCACAATTCTAAATTCACCAGTAGAGCTTCGCAAATATCCATAAGAAAGAGCCCCCTGCGAAAGTTTCCCGTGGGGCAAACGCAGCAGGTTTATGCTAATCAGTCTCAGAGGAGGGGAGCGACGGAGCCATTTTGTAGTCATTTTAAACTTAACGTGGAAATAATGAGACTCTGCTCCGCGGACATAAAACAAAAGTACTTTTTATAACATTAAAAACGTTAAATGGAATGTACCTGAAAGGCGATGCGTGGGGACAAGGCGAGTTAATGGATTTTTCCAGGTGTTTTGGTGAAGTTGTGTGGATCTAAGGAGTTTTACACTATGGAACTTCCAATGAACTGGATCTGGGTTGGTGTGCTTTTATATGTTCCCTTGTTGGGATGTTTCGATCTTCACATTTCGGAGACATTGCACCCGGGGGCCGTTTTGGCGAATTTATCACTGGGACCCTCTTGGATCTATAAAATCGATAGGACTTTAACTCCCAAATACATTCAAAACTTTTTAGAAATAGACGGCAGAAACGGAGTGCTCGTCCTTTCCCGAAAAGTGGACTGTGCGCGCATACACAGGAATCCTGCGCCGCTTTATTTTAAAATAAGATCTTTGACATCTGAAAACTTTATCTTGACACATTTTAACACGTATGTTCATGGGCAGGATTGTTTCATTAAATACAAGAGAAAGAATTCACCAGGTAAGCCCGATGTCTACATTCATTTTATTTCCAGAGTGAAGGCAGCGTCCTGCTTTTCGCCAGGTAATTTGCTTTTGAATATAAAGGAACATTTACCAGTATTCACTCGGAATTTAAAGTTTTCCAGATGGTCATGCACTGAAACGGACTTTAAAGTAGTTTTTAACAACGACAACGTAACATTGAGCGGGCATGGTTGCTTGCAGCCAGGGAAGCCGAGTGAGGCGGGTTTACTATGCACATTGCACGGAGAGGAGAGCGACCGCATCTTCGTGCGTGTGAATTTGCGGTTTGTGACAGCAGCAGGCAATGGTTTTTTGAATCCGTGGAACAAACGAAAAAGGAGAAACGTGAATACTGCTCCCCAGTTTCAGCTGCCCACTTATCAGGTGTCGGTCCCGGAGAACGAGCCGGCAGGAACTCGTGTCATTACGCTCAAAGCGATTGATGCGGATGATGGAGAAGCTGGCAGGATTGAGTACGCCATGGCCGCTATTTTTGATAGTAGGTCAAATGATTATTTTCAGATCAACTCACAGACCGGTAGCATCACAACAATGCAGCCATTAGACAGGGAGGTCAAGGACACGCACGTCTTTAAAGTGACGGCTACGGACAACGGTACTCCCCCTAGGTCAGCCACAACATACCTTACAGTCACTGTCAGCGATACAAATGACCACGGGCCGGTGTTTGAACAGACTGAATACCGGGTGAACATTCGGGAGAATGTGGAGGTGGGGTTCGAAGTGATGACGATAAGGGCTACAGACGGGGATGCCCCCTCTAATGCCAATATGATCTATAAGATTGTAAATTCTGAGGCCAATCCTGGTTTTGAAATCGATCCCAGGAATGGACTGGTTAAGATCAAGGTTCGCCCAGACAGGGAAACTCAGGCCAAATATGAGCTGATAGTGGAGGCTAACGATCAGGGCAAGGATCCAGGACCGCGCAGTGCAACGGCAACAGTGCACATCATTGTGGAAGATGAGAATGACAACTACCCCCAATTCAGTGAGAAAAGGTATGTTGTCCAGGTGCCGGAGAACATAGCCATAAACACAAAAGTAGCCCAGGTGGAGGCCACCGACAAAGACGAAGGAAACAATGCCAAAGTCCACTACAGCATCATCAGTGGAAATGTGAAGGGTCAGTTCTACATCCACTCCCCCACAGGCGTCATTGACGTCATCAACTCCCTGGATTACGAGCTGATCAGGGAGTACAATTTGCGGATAAAGGCACAGGATGGGGGCAGGCCCCCCCTGATTAATGGAACGGGCATGGTCGTGGTCCAGGTGGTGGACGTGAATGACAACGCCCCCATGTTCGTCAGCACACCTTTCCAAGCCTCCGTTCTGGAGAGCGTGGCTGTGGGTTACTCCGTGATCCACATCCAGGCTATTGACGCAGACTCTGGGGAAAACGCTCGTCTGGAATACAGGCTCACAGGCACGCCGCATGACTTTCCATTCACAATCAACAACAGCACTGGCTGGATAACTGTTGCTCTTGAGCTGGACAGGGAGACCACTGAATATTACACCTTCGGCGTGGAGGCAAGGGATAATGGGATTCCCGTGATGTCATCCTCGGCCAGCGTCAGCATCACAGTGCTGGATGTGAATGATAATGTCCCCACTTTCACAGAGAAGGTGTACCAGCTAAAGATCAACGAGGACGCCCTGGTAGGGTCCAGTGTGCTGACAGTCACAGCCATCGACCGTGACGTGAACAGTGTGGTGACGTATCAGATCTCCAGCGGCAACACAAGGAATCGCTTTGCCATAACCAGCCAGAGCGGTGGCGGTCTCATTACCCTGGCACTGCCACTGGACTACAAGCAGGAGCGCCAGTATGTGCTGACAGTGACCGCGTCTGATGGCACACGCTACGACACCGCCCAGGTCTTCATCAACATCACTGATGCCAACACGCACCGGCCCGTGTTCCAGAGCGCCAACTACCAGGTGGTGATCAACGAAGACAAGCCCGTGGGCTCCACAGTTGTGGTGATCAGTGCGACGGACGAGGACACGGGTGAGAATGCCCGCATCACTTATGTCATGGAGGACAACGTTCCCCAGTTCAAGATTGACCCAGATTCGGGAGCCATCACCACTCAGATGGAGATCGACTACGAGGACCAGGCCTCCTACACGCTGGCCATCATCGCTCGTGACAATGGCATTCCCCAAAAGTCCGACACCACCTATGTAGAAATCATCGTCCTGGACGCCAATGACAATGCGCCCCAGTTCCTGCGAGACATGTACCAGGGCAGCGTGTTCGAAGACGTAGCCGCCATGACTAGTGTATTGCAGATCTCTGCTTCTGACAGGGACTCGGGGTCCAATGGGAGAGTGAGCTATACCTTTCAAGGCGGGGATGATGGGGACGGCGACTTTTCTATTGAGCCCTACTCTGGAATCATCAGGACGGCCAGGAAGCTGGACAGAGAGAACGTGCCCGTGTACAACCTGAGAGCCTTTGCGGTGGACAGGGGCGTTCCTCCACTGAAGGCCGGAGTGGACATCCAGGTGACCGTGTTGGACATTAACGACAACGCGCCTGTGTTTGAGAAGGACGAGCTGTACATATTCGTGGAGGAGAACAGTCCCGTGGGTTCCGTGGTGGCACGGATCACTGCTACGGACCCGGACGAGGGAACCAACGCCCAGATAATGTACCAGATTGTGGAGGGAAATATCCCGGAGGTCTTCCAGCTTGATATTTTCAACGGGGACCTGACTGCCCTCACGGACTTGGACTACGAGTCCAAAACGGAATATGTGATTGTGGTCCAGGCGACCTCCGCGCCCCTGGTCAGCCGGGCCACCGTTCACATCCAGCTGGTGGATGTCAACGACAACGCTCCGGTGCTGCAGAACTTTGAGATCATCTTCAACAACTACGTCACTAACAAGGCCAACAGCTTTCCGTCTGGAGTAATTGGGAAGGTGCCAGCCCACGACCCGGACGTTTCGGATAAGCTCCACTACAGCTTCGTGGAGGGTAACGACCTGCACCTGCTGATCCTGGACCCGGACACAGGAGAACTGCGTCTGAGCCGAGACCTGGACAACAACCGGGCCCTGGAGGCTATAATGCGTGTTTCAGTCACTGGTAAGTCTCTCCCCCTCTCTGCACATTCAAAGAAATGTTATGTAATTGAAAGCAGTTTGTAGATGAAGGCTTTGCATGCCATACTGTTTAATGAATGTTGCAATATGTTGATGTATTGTCTATATTTGAAATGTGGAAGACGCATGCTCTTGAGAAAATGTTTGTGCTTTATGTGTGTGCTGGGTAAAATGCTTCAGGTGTGTATACAGATTTTCAGGTTCTCCTGTTTTTATGCATTTTTTGATGACATGACATTTTGCTATAATTGTGCAGTGGCTGCAAATCTATATCAATCTTGCTTTTTTGATGTTGATAATATGTACTCATAATATGCATTTCTGAAGTTATAGATTGCTTATTGAGAGGGGAGGGAAATTTTCATTTGGCCATCTTTTACTTCAGGGCTGCACACTAGTCTTTGTGATTTGAATATGTTTTTAAATACACACATGCATTTAAATCTACAGTTGAATATTTATGGTGCATTCTCTCACTTCCTTTTTCTTATAGTGTGGTTAGTTCAGAGATTCTTTGATCATTGTCTCAGACTGCATCTGCCTGATTTTGAAATGATAAGCAATAATTATGCTTGTGGTTGTATGTTGTGTCGCCATATTTGCAGTTAATTATATTGGGGTGAATTAAGTCATTATGTTGAATTTAATAGTGTGAGCACTAAACAATGTAACTGATTTGTCTTAATTATCCCACAGCTGGATAATTTGCAATACAGGCTGCATATCTGTTGAAATGTGGCTTTATCCTGAGTGTATGTTATTCTCAGTATATGGTATGCTGTAATACTGCAGGAATTTGTGTTAAAGGTAAATGTCCTTTCCTGTACTGATTTATAAATGCTTAACAAGTTAATCATTGGTTAGCAGCAAATACATCACTGTCACCTACGGTCCCTGAAAATGACTTCAAATCTGATTTGGCGGTGAAGCACAATGGACACCAAAGGGAGGATCTGTAAACGGAGACAGGGCTTCATATTTTCCTAGAAGTATGCACGGGGCATCTTGGTGCCTCGACAGAATGTTGCCTTGTGGTGTCCTAGCGATTATTTTACATCATTCCTCCGATTGGTGACGTATTCTTGGGGTCGCGGACCCCCGAGCGCTACTCCTGCTGTTGCTGTAATATTGTCTTACATTTGTATTCCTCAGAACATCCCGCTCTGTGACACTGTGACCTCTCCAAGCCTCTCTCACAATGCCTCTCATCATAAATCAGCTTTATGGAATAGTCCTCTTTGTCTTCTTTGACAAGCTCAGCTGACCTGCCTGAGAGTGGCATACTAGTGGTCAGTGATAGCCCCTGGTAGGCTCAGCTATTATTACCAGTATTAATGTGGTCCCCAATGGTACTCATCAATGACAACAGTGACATTGTGTTCTCCATGACGACAGTGACTACTCCCTGTGATCCTCTGGGAAACAAGCTCTTCTTCAGAGCAGTGCACCAAACTCCCCCACCTCCCTTCCCTGATTCAGGAATAACCTCGTGTCAAATGTTAGGGAACCATTAGTGTTGATTACATGACCTTTCACCCCAGGTTCTGGGGCGGCAAATAAATTCCCTGGAGGACGCATATGGACCTAGAGTGAAAAGAACAGTAGCAGATAAACCCCTTTTTGCTAATTGGTCTCAAAATCGCAACCTTTTAAAAAGGTTACTGCTACTTTTATCATCTGGCATTGCCCTACTGAGAAGAACTCAATAAGATGCCTTGTACAAACGGCACTCATTTCAGAGAATTGTACTGTTAAAGACAAGCAGTATATTGATGTGAAATGCAATATTTCCTTATTTCGTTTGGCTGATTTTAAATTTATTGTTCATTTTATTTGTTCAGATTCCTTGCATGTTGTCTGTGTCACCTGACAGAGAATCTAAAATGGCCTTAATGTGAATTTGACTGCAGAAGAATGGGTGAGTTTCTCATTAAAGGGACTGAAATTACTTGTGTAACTTCCTTGAAAGGGATGAAGCCTCCGATTTCCTGTGGATAAAGTGGATGGCTGTTTGGGCGATAAGACGAGCCTGTCAGATTTACAGAAAAATGGAGAGGACTGTGTGTGCGCGAATGCATTATTGTAGTAATATAATCCCTCTTATCAGGGTTTGTAAAGATTTAACCAGCTTTTCCTGAAATAAGGTCCCTACCCTTCTTATTTCTGCTTGAGCACCTAAAGACATTCCCACCCTCTGTTGCTGTTCAATACATGTGATAAGCCCTCTGCTTGGCCCAAGGCAAAAGTAAATAAAGAAAAGTTGAAACAAGTTAACTGATGTCGCCCAATCTACTGAAAGGGCATTCATATTCCTGTCATAAACTTTGCCCCAGTCTTGTATATCTAAATGATGCACTAATGACAGATCACTTTGCAGAAAGTGTGGATTCATGCCAAATGATCATTTCTGGTTTATTTCCTTGCGTTGCCAGTTGAAGCTCAGAGCATGCTGTTACATGTACACATGCTGTTCCCCTTTGGGGATAAAGTCGGTCTCTCATGCAGAGCCAGTTTGACCTGTGACAGTTCCAGGCATTTATAATATTTCTCACTTGTTCCCCAGAATTTAACTCGTATGAATCCAGAGGACACTTTCACGCTTATGTCCTGTGTAATGTAGTGTAATTATTACATATGCCTTTACTACTAAGAATGTGGGAATCAGAAGGCAAAGGGTTTTGGCCTTTTTATACCACTTGATAACGGCATTACCTGTCCATGTCAGGATTTGAACCAGCAAACTTACCAGCATAACTGTTTTCTCCATGGCTCCCCTGTTCTGAGTGTCAGATTATGGGCATTAAAAGGTCCAGGCACCAGTCCTGTGGAGACCAATTCAGAGCCTTATCTGTCCTAATTCTAATAGGGAAATTACCATGGCACATGCCTCTGCTTTGCGACCCTAATTATTGATTGACTTTTTATACTGCTGATCTGAGCTGCGACAGCTGGCTTTAGGAAGCTCTTGAAGCGTTCAGTTTATTTTCACTGTATGCTTGAGAGATGTGAGTTGTATTTTTGTTTGTTGCTTATATAAAAGTAAATAAACTGTCCCTTTACCATATTTAAAACACTGTGGATTTACTGTTTATTACTTTGTCCAGTTTAAAATATGGAGCTATAAAAAATCAAAACCTATATAACCGTCTCTTACCATGCAAATAAAGCATATTATTATTCCTATGATCTATAGATGGTTATTCAACTGGGTTAATGTGTCTGCACATAATGTGTGTGTATGTGTGTCTGTGCCTGTGTTTCCTGCATCCATAATGCATAGAGTAAGCATATGGAGAAGGTGTTGATTGTGTTCCCATATGAAAATCTATGGAGAATTTTGAAGATTCTCACCTCATATTCATCACCATTTTACACCTTATGTGCTCTAATTAAAGTTGCCATTTAATTTGAATGTGCTTGGAATAGTAATCATAGCATGACTGTAGGTGACTTTTCCCTCCAAAAATTCTAGTTTTCTGAAATTTTTTTCTTTATGGTGCTTGCATTATCACACCCATGCAACATAAACACCAGTTGCTTTGTGAACAAACAGAATTACTCGAGTTATAGACTATATTTATCAATTTTTTTAACATTTGTTCTGAAGAATGCATATAAAAGTATCACATTTTCATACCAGCCTGTGAATGTCAGTATCCAAACAGGAATCCTCCTCCAGTGAAATTTTTCACAGTGTGTCCACCGGCCTCAAGCCCAGGGTTGATGCTGGCATGTGATGATGGGAGAGTGGTTGGCTTTCCATTGTAGACTGTAGGGGCAGGTGGTGAACGCATCCTTTGTTTTTTTGTGAGTATCGTTTGGGAAGGACACTGGAGAGAGGGGGGGAATAAGGACGGCATATTTTTTGCCCTGTCGCTGAGACAGGAGATCAGGTTCACTGCCGTGACACGCGATCCAGGCCCTGTGAGAGGGGCACTGCCCGTGAAGTGGGCACCGACAGCCATGTGCCAGCTGCTGCACAGACCGGTTGTGTCTGCTTGACTGATGACAGGGTTGTGAAGGGAAGTCCGTATAACGTTCCTTTTTTTGGTCGCACCATTTTGGTACTTTTTGCATGATACCAATGAAAGGTTTTACACCACAGTAAATGGTGTAAAATAGGTATGTTTGAGTACCTTTGTACGTGTTTGCTGTGTCTGGATGCATTCTTCCCTCTGTGTGTGTGTGTGTGTGTGCTTGCTTGCTCCTGCCCTAGAGCATGCAATCTTATACTCTAGTAGGGTAAGTTGGAGCAGTATGCGCCTCTGGCTTTGTGTTGCAGTTGTCAAAACAGAACATCTTTTAGTTGAGGTGTGGGGCATCCATCTTTCCCCGTGAGCCATCGATTAACTTTTGAACTGTGGAATCATGGGTTGTCCGCAGTGGATGTTCTGTTTGGTGCTATTGATCCACGGGTGTGAAAAAATTCCCCCATTTTGTCTAAATGCATGTGAATGGGTCATAGATTAAAAAGTAAGTAATTAAAAATGATTATAAATGCAGAAAATTATTTGTTTGGGGCCCTGAAATAGGATGGAGGTAACATCCACTACGAAGGCTTTTTATCAGTGTTATGTAGTTTTTATTTTAGAAAATATTCATATGTAGCTCTTCATGAAAGTAACATTTTTTAAAGACAGCGTTCTGTGGGAGTAGGCAGCATTATAAATGTGTTGTCATTGTGATTTTATAGCTTAAACTTTGTAACATGGTCTTTATCTGAGGTATTCTTAAAGATAAACCATGATGAAACGCTGAAACACAATGATATAAAGCATCGTGGAGGAAATTTATTTTGCACAAAATCATTTGCAATGTTTTTAATCTGGCACTGGCGTTCTGGCTGAGAAGCCAAGTCCGTGTTGTCAAACAGCGTGAAAGCTTCCTGGACTGCCACTTGCAGTTCCCCTGAGCTCAACAGGCGCTCGGTGAAAGAACCTTAGCATCAATTAACCTAAAACAACAGGCAGAGTGCTCCCTCTCTCCGTGCTCAATGAGTGGGAAAGGAATCCGAATCGTGTTTAATCTTGCAGAGAGGTTTGAAAAGGAGCGGGGAGTCGGGAGCGGGTGGAGGTGGTTTACCCGGAGCGCCAGAGGGAGGGAAATGCACGGGAGTCTGTGGCTTTGCTTCGGGGTGTCTGAGAAATCCCAGCATTGCTGGAATAGTTTAATTTTAGGATTCCACTACCCCTCACAATTGGAATGAAATGTTTCCTTTGGAGGACATTTCTATAACTTGATTGCATTTTCTTAAAGCCCTGGTTTTAATGTTAGAACTCATAAGTGCTCATAAATGCACGTTTTCTTCATATTTTACATTTTAGGCATCTTATCCAGAGCGACTTACATAACTTGCATTATTTTACATGCAGTGCATCTATACAGCTGTATATTTTACTGACATTATTCAGGTCAGGCTACACTGTCCGAACCATTGTGTTACTTATTTGTAGGACTGTCACGGATTTTAAATATATAAATAAATAAATAAAAATGAACCTGTTGGAAAGTTGGAATCACACAATTAATATACATTCTTATTTACTTTCAACGTATGGACAAAAATATATGTAACTACATGACAAATTGAATACTAAATTCCTATCCTCTATTAAATGTTAATTATTAATGGTTTAAACTAGGTAGTTTGTTGCTCATGGATTACCTGTTAACTGTCTCTTTTATAACTGTGTTTTCAATGACTTGTCCAAAATGAATAAAATGTTGTGTAGTTTTATTTTATTATATAAAATAATATTGGCAAATGTATAATAATCTCACCAAATGTCTATATCATAGATGAGGCTAGTGGAATCTGTTAAAAGGAACCATGCCAACTGTGTGTTAGAATTTGATGCTAACTGATGAAACCGTTAAAAACCTATCCTGTCTGGGATGACCATGCTGTCCTGCATCTGGCAAGATTGAGCACTGAAGCATGGGTATCCTCCACAGACTCTGGAAATGTTAAAGTGACTCCAGAATGGCTTTGGAAGATTAAATCAGCTTAATTGTTTGTCTAAATATTATATTAGATCCAGAACATTCTTTCTGTCCAGAACACATTTGAAGCATATGAATTTGTCTGTGGAAGGATGCTGCATGAAAGCTGATATTTAACTGCTGTTCCACCTTTTTCTCTGCATGTTCCCAAGGTATATGCAAGCCCCACTGCGAATCTGTGACCACTGGTCAGGGATTAGACAGAGCTGTTTGCATTAAACTCCTTGTTTTGGTCCTTGTAATAGGGATTGTGCACACGAGGTGAAAGTGGGAATGTCCACACAATCGATTCTCCTTTGATAGTCCCTGCCGCTTCCAGGTGAGAAAAGGGAGTGGGGACAAGAGTGAGACAAGAGACACACTTTCCAACACCGTCACACCACCTTCCCTCTGTCGGTTGATGCAGGACTTCAGGGTTTTGCTGCAAATACTTGTGTCAGATTGTAAAAGAAGAGAAAGGCATCATTCCAAGGACATGAGTCAGTGGAGAATCAGTATGATTGGACATTGCCCCAGAGGGGCGGGGCCTGAGGGGACCTTCTCTTCTGTATCCAAGTAAAGAGGAGGAGGGAGGTTGTCTCTCATGATGACATCCGGATAATCGCTCCGCAGGAAGGTGATTTGTTGGACAGGTTCAGAGAACCTGTTGTCGTGTAACATGACACACAGTGCTCTCTCCCCCCTCCTCTGTTACTTTCTCTCTCTCTCTCTCTCTCACACACACACACACACACACACACACACACCACAAACACAAACAAAAGGGCCTTTGTCTGAACATCATGGAATGAAAAGCCAGCTAATACTGCCAACGGGGAAAAAGTGTGACATTACATGTGTTCGATGGTCGCGTTTGGTGGGTCAGGAATGTTAAGGCAGAAAAACATTAAAGGCCGTTACAGCCTGGGCATTGAAGGGCCGAGAAGTCTTCCACCCTGGAGAACAGTATCACAATTACAACTTTTGAAGTTGAAAGATGTCTCTGGTTCCTTGATCATGGTGAAAGTTCTTTAGGCTAGAGGTGGTGAAATGCTGGTAAAGGAATATCTTTGTCATCAGCAATGCATTATCATCTCAAACAATGATGATATGTGTATGGTAACAATAACGATTCGTCCTTTTCTTTAAAAAATTGGCTGTGCCACTACGAGTTTAAGTTTCCATGAAATTCCACCCTGGGCCACATTTTTCAATCCATTCTGAGATAAAAGCTCAGGTAGTAAATCTTCTCTGCTGCGGCACGTTACAAGATTGTCTGGTTATTGCAGTCTTTGAGAGAGCGCTGCTTGGTCGTCTCGGAGATGGGTTCTACACTACCTGTTTACTAACTAGCTTGCTTATCAGGGCATGTGGAAGTTGATAAGAAGCTGAATGTGACACAGGTGTGTGGAGTGTTTGATAATGAGACTGTCTCTGTGATCGACCTTTCTTCCCTAATTGCATCCCTTCCCGGTGTTTCAGGGGAGCTTTGTATGAGTCAGTGTGTGACCCAGCCTCTCGGTTAACTTTATTAGTGCCAAAGAAATGCATGCGAAAGGGAATGTGAAACCGGGATGAGGCTACGGTTGTTTTTGTCTTGCTGTGCGCTGTTGCTGGAGGCAGCGGAGGTTTCAGAACCAAAAGTGATCTAATCTTATTATAGCAAGCAGCCTTTTTTGTAGGAGATTCTGCTGTGGACAGTGGATTAATGGGCGCCTTTGTGAAGTTAGCAATATGCCTTTCAGAGGCATGCAAAACATCCAAACACAGGAGCTGCTACGCATCTAACCCAACTGCAGTTGGCTTCAGAAATTCAGCAGGTTGCCATTCCAATTAGTGGTGGATAGGCAGAGCTTTCTGCTGTCCTTTCATTCCTGAGTTTAAAAACTTGTTCAGCCGTGGGTAAATACCTATAATGGCCAAAAAAAGAGAGCAGCATAAGGAGCATTTGAGCTTCTTCATTAACAGCAGTGTAAATGCACCATTCAGTATCTATTGAGTTTCATTGAATGCAAGCGATTGCTAACCACTTGGGAAAAAAATGAATGAAGAAAAAAAAAAATATATATATATATATAGATAGATAGATATTGGGATCTATCTCTAGGTTTTCTTTCTGCTGTTGTGCAAGAGACAGTTTCTTGCATCGGGGATCAGATGAGATTGTCACAATCTCGTGCCTCTCAATGTGAAAGCTCAAAGTCAACAGATCAGTCATGCGTTACATTTCTGACTCTCGGTCCTTATGTTTCTGTTACTGTGGTCATACCTCTGAAAACAGTGGCATAGTGTGATCTAGTTAAGCACACCCTGGGCATAAGTCACACTATTCCCCTAAACCATGTGAATCATTTCCAAAGGTCCTGTAGCAATGATGTTATGTTAGCAGGGTGAATTATTGATTTTATCAACAGCAGTAGAATGAAATCGTGTGTTAAACTCCTTCAAGCCATATTGATATCTGTATAATTGCAATTTTTCCATAATACTGAAGACAATGGGGACTCTTGCGCCATTGTCAAATTGTCAACTGCAACCCTGTCATAATGATAAATGAATAGTTTCACCTACACACACACACACACACATCACATTCAAGTCTTTGTATAACCAACCATTTCAACTTGCTTCTGGAGAGAACACTCACTTCTTATACAAAACTTAATAACATTGAAATTCACCCGAGGAATCAGTTCTGACTGATTCATAATGATATACGTGCAGCTGTCACAGTGGCACAGTGTTTTATCTATTTTCCCTTTAGATATGCTGGTCTTGGGATTTGGAGCACTGTAATGTATGAGGTGTGAAGAGACAGTGAGGAAAATGCCCAGTGTCTGTCTCCTGCTGTCTGTTGCTCTCTCATTAGTCAGAGTAGGGGGGAGAGGTGGAGCGATACAGAGAGCCACAGATAGCATTTATCTTAGCCCCTGGGAGAATAGACTGCGACATGCCAAAGGCAGCAAGCCAAGGGATCGTACTCTCTCACAGAACAGCTCCGCAGTCCAGCATCTCAGTCAGCTCAAGTCAAAGGGTTGTACAGTCAGACTAGGTGCTCATTCCTCAAGTGTGTTTACGTTTCAGACAATAGGTACTCACTCACTAATTCTACATTCAGACTTTAGGTACTCACTCACTAATTCTACATTCAGACTTTAGGTACTCAGTAATTGTACATTTCCATTGTTGGCATTCCATCATAGTTCTCTATAGTAGTTCTGTATTCAGAAGAAAAAATTAGACAGTGCTAAGGTTTTTGTTGTCTGTGAGAGGGGAGTTAGTTTCAGTCTTTACACTACTTCATTGTCTTACAGCATATTCAGGCTCTAAGTTTGATTCTTTTTTCAAATAGAAGGGTGTGCACAAAACACCTTTTGACCCCCCCGTCAACTCAGAAAATTGATCAGACCTGGACTGGCATGGACAGCTGAGGGATCAAACACCTCCCAAACACCTCAGTTCCATTACATACAGGCCGCGTTACTCTCAACCCGATGTTAGAATCGAGCGTTCTTCAACCCGCATCTGTTATTAACCCTTACAAGTCAATGGGGAAAGCATAACTCCATGCTTTCACCATTGACAACTCCAAAATTGGTGGTTTCGGTCAAAAGAATGTCTTGTGTCTTTTCTCTGCAAAGTTACATCACTATCCTCTTGGCAAAGTAATATTTGCACATGCAAATGTAGCATGCTCTAACTGGCATTCCACACCTGTAAGTGATTTCCCTCTAAATTATTTTTTTAGTTACACTAGTCAATATCCATTTCCCAAAGTCTGCTCTCACTGTTAATCTCCCCCTGCTACATGATATCCCAGCTTGGATGGGAATCTGTGACACTGCTCACTGCTTGGTGAGAAACCCATCAGCTCTTCTTGTTCAACCCACATTCCCTCCCTGAGAACCTATATGAAATATTTGTGCTGTGAAATTTGTGGGTATCATAATCAAATTATCACATGCATGGCAGATTTGTTGTTTGGAAGTGCTCAAATTTGTGTAACCACTTAAAGAAGTTTGGACTGTGGCCCAGAGATGGAAGATTAGAAGCTGAGAATGCTAGGCAATTGTGTGCAAGGGACAGACTTGTGAAGAGCTGGCCCACTGACTGCAGGCTGGGTCACCCTTGCATTCCTCCTGCAGCACTGGGGCCCCCCTGCTGTGACATCACGCAAACCAGAGGAACACTTTGTCTCGCTCAAATTGAGCAAACGTTACAGTGCGGCTCACCTTTCCGTTTAAACTCGCTCACACTGTGTAAGCGGCTTAAGAAACTACAAACCCTCCAGGGTCTTCATGCAGAATGTGAAGGACAGTGCATAAGTGACATGCCAGAAAATTCCAACGATTGACAGCGGAGACCAATATAGAAGAGACAGTTCACTAGAATAGAATTTGATTCCATACTTCTTAAACCCCTTGGAACCCAAGTATCGTTTGTGGAATGTGCGTTAGTACTAGTACTTGAAGTTGATCTTCATGGCTATGGATAGCTGCTACTTTATGAAAATTGTACTTTATCTGACCTGTGTTTGTTTTTGTTCCAGTGACCTTTGGTATGCACTGATTGTATGTTGCCTTGGATAAAAGTGTCTGCCAAATAAAATGTCATGTAAAGTACTTTAAAAAATAAGATCCAAGTCCTCACTGTGTGAGAGAAAGACCTATTCCTCCTTCTCCATCAGTATGGCATTTGTAAGAGCCATGGAAATTGTAAAGCAATTCCATAGATAACTTAAGTGCCTGGCTTCCCCATGTTTAAATGTGTATATATAATATAATTATGAGTGAGAAAACTCTTCCAGTCCTTAGGATCTATTGTTTTCCCCATAGCCATTTCTTTAAGTGCAATTTCTGTCTCCGTCTACATTACATTCTTAAAGGCCATGTAAATGGTCTCAGGGACTTCTGTACTGCCAGTATGTAAATGCGGTGACAATGGAGACATAATGGGAGGCTGGTGTTCCCCACATGGAATGCGTCCTGTCGCATGCTAATGCACAGGGCCCTTTGTTGTTGTGTGGGCTTCAGTTCACACTGTTTGAGGGTGTTGTTGTGTGTTTGAAATCTCGAAATGTTAATGGGGCGGGGGGGTGGGGGCATGTGGTGTATAGGACAGTGGATACAAGCAGGGCCTGAAGAGGAATCTATGAAGTGATACCCTGGAACAATGGACTTCTCCTTCTGTGGATTAGCTTGGGCTTCTTGAAGTTTCCATTGTGTGCGGCAAGTCGAGGACATGCAGATTTGTTTCTCAGTTTTTTCCTTTAATACTTTGCAGATATCATGTGTAGGTGATGACATTGGTTGGAAATGAGGTGCAATCATGGCAAATTCAAGGGAAATATTTTGTGTCCATAACATGAGAAAATCCCAATGTGCATTTAATAATTATTTGTAATTTTTTAAGATCACAGTCTACCTCTGAAGATAAAGAGGTGGTGGGAAAGTTAAAAAGGAGAATGAGAATTCACTCTTCGGCTCCATGCAACATCTTTTAGCAGTCATGTAAAAATGGGGTTCTGTATCTGAAATGGGTGGGAGGGGAACATTCAGAACCCCCTGTTTCTGTGAGCTATTCCCCTTGTGAATCCTTTGGATAAATCTATACTGTAATTTCACCGTATGAAACAAGTCAAGTACGCTCTTCAGCATTTTCTATCTTTTCTCACCATTGTTGTTGAAATGACAAAAACACATGCTGACTTGAGCCGAAGTGCTCACCTGTACTCCCCTCTGAACCATGTTAAATTGGTTTGGTCCACAGGGAGTAATTTAGCAGCACAGCTAGCTGTGGAGTGCTCTGGGGGAGCAGCTGGATGGACCCTGAGTCGCTCTTATCAGTTTTATTGTCTTTCAGCTTTCAGTCTTTTCAGCCCTAGCCCCCCTGCCTCCTTATGCTCCGGGTGCCCCATGCCGCCACCCTCAGCCCTGCTATGATCCCAACTTCAGCCCTGCTAGGCCCCTGCCCCAGCCCTCGCTCTGCTATGCCCCCCTCCTCCCTTTCCTCTCATCTTTGCCTGCTGTGATTGACACCCATCTAACCCTGCGTTTTGTACATTCCTGCTTCGACATCTCTACTCCCGCAAATTCCACGCCCCTCCTCGGCCCATTCTACGGCTCTGTGACCCTGCCCCTAGACCCCTGTCGGTAGCCTGGTCCCTCTCAGTGGCTGAGTAGTGTACTGCAGGCGGCCCCAGTCATGTCAGGAATGATCTTCTCTCTCTGCAGTTTCCATACTGGGGCTCCCAGTGCAACAGCTGCCCGTGACCTGTGGGGAGCGGGCCAGGAATCCTCGAAACTCCACCACACTCCCCCGCCCCTTTACATATCCATCACACGCCTGGCTCCAGCCTCGCGCCAGTTAACCTCACTGCCGGTCTGTCACCACTCCCAGCTTCTGTGCCACATCCATTACACCCTCCCCCCTGTCCATCACCACTCCCCTAATGCAAGGCCACGCCCCGTCTCCTCCACCCCCCACGTGAGACTGCTCTCTGCTCCAACGCTGTGCCCGCACCCCCTTTCTGCTTCTGCCTGCCCTGGACTGTGGGCCAGCCCCAGGGGGCCTGGGTCAGCTAACGGGCCGGTGAAGAGGGATGACATCAGAGTCAAGTGAAGCGTAGCTGGTACACATGGTGTGGAAGGGGTGATGACTGACCTTGGTGGGTCAGGGAGAGAGAGTTTTTAATTGTCTCCTCATATCATATAGCTTGACAGTAATAACTACCTTAGTTTGTGAAAGTGGCTTTTGTTTTCTCCAGCTTGATGTGTGTGCGTTGACGTAGCACGCAATTTGCTGCTTGTAGTAATTCTTATTTGTGCCTTTTCAAATAACACTCAGCCATCGACTGTCAGGAATGTCATAGCAAACCACAGGTACACACTTGGGGCTTTTTACAAAACTCACTTCCAGCGTCCCTCCGAGGTCTGTCATCACCTTTCGGATCCCGCCCACATCAGCCATGCTGCTTAGTGGTGTGATGCCATCTCTCCTCACCATGGTAACGGGTGCGTGGCTTCCAGGGACGGCCACAAGCAGGGCAGGGATCCTTCAGGGTTGTGTTTCGCTGCAGGAGCCTACAGATGCTTCCAATCATCGATAATGACTACTCCTGTTTCCTGATGCTGCTTCTCTACTCCAGGTCCAGGACTGAGGAGGACTGGGCCTTTACTCTGTGGTTACACTTTGTTTAGACAAGGAGTTTTGGAACCCCGGACTGCAATTTGCTAAATCAATTCCAAACAGCTTCTTTTCAATTGAATCAAATTTGCAAATGATTGCTATATAATTACAGTTCAGAGTTCAAATGTGCCATCTTAGTCTTTCACCCTCTCACTCCTTCCGCCCCTCCCAGGATTAATAACCCCACACTTGCGGTGGTGTTTGCACTGAAAGGTGTGCTGTTTGCAGAGGGCCTGGTTCATAGGAAGATGAAATGCTATACCGCTGGACCCTGGCACTTCCTGTATGGGTCTGTCACAACTTTGAAGCTTGTTGTATTCAGACAGAAACAAACCAGCGCCTTGTTTTCTTTTTCAACACCTCCTTTCCGTGCCAGATGATTGTCCTTGGCTGTGAGCACAGTCATTGTTATTGAAAATACTTTTCCAGCCATAAATATAGGCTTGATTGGGTGCTGCGGCCATGTCAGTGTAGAGATTTTGTAATGTTAGTGGGCTAGCGTGTGTATGCTTCATCACAGTGGGACTGCAGTGTTGAATAATGGGCTCTGATTATAAATGCTGTATTATTACAATGATGACAATGCTGTGGGGGGCATGCGTTGCATAGGAATACCTTTGTGATTGTGTAACTGGAGAGCTTTCTGTTCTTCTCTTTCACTCAGCAACATGTGTTGCTGTCCCTCTTCCTCTGCTGTTGAAAATAACTTCAGACTCTCCCCTCACCCTGCCCTACTCCCCCCTCCATACCCCCCAGCGTATCACTGTTCATCCCCCCTTCAGACCTTCGCCATGGCACAGGGGTCTTTTGGAGCCTCCACTCCGAGAAGGGCCCGGCCTGCTTTGTGAGACGTCTGATCCTGTGCCAGGCAGGTAACCTGGTAACCTGGGTTATGTCTCCTGATTGGAGGGGGACTGTTTGACCGACGCAGAGATGGTGACTCGTGGCTAGGCTGTGCACAGTGGCAGACTGAAGCTTGGAGGATGGAGTGGGTGGGGGTGGGGGGGGGGTGAAGAAGCATGGGCATTCATGGCCTATCGCCATGGCGACCCAATGCAGCGGAATGGGCTTTGGGCAGGGAGGTAGGCTGCAACGCTGGACCCTTTTGTAGAAGGGGCTGAGTCCCGGGAACCCTTTAAACCGAGGAGTGAGGACGCATTGTCCCTGTGCGGATTTCTGTCACTGTCAGACAAAGCCGTTCTGCTGGGCTGATTGTTTGGCAGAGCAGAGTGTGGAAGAAACTCAGGATGAAGGAGGGAGCGAGGGAGAGAAGAAGGGAGGGAGGGCTGATGGGGGGGGGGGGGTCTTCTGAAAGCCGGCTCTTTTCCCTGTGTCGGGACCGCTGGGCCAAGCTCAGACACGGCTCAGCGGTCCGCGCCTGTGAAAGAGGGGGAGCGAGGGGGATGGATGAATGCAGGGGTGTTGTATCCCTGTCCTGCGGAGCACTGAGGGGCAGGAGTCAAAAACACTGTCCACTGAGCTGTGACCACACAGGATAGGAGTCATGGACTTTCCCTCCAGATGCACACTGTGCAAGTTACAGAGGGATTCATGAACGGCAGTTGATTCGGCAGTGCTTGGGTCTCTCTCTCTCTCTCTTTCCACCTCTTTCACTCTCTCTATCTCTCTCTCTCTCTGCCTCACCCTTCATGAGTGTTGGGTTGCAGCCTTTGTTACCCCTGGTTACTGATAAACAGAGAGCTTAGTTACCAGGCCCCAAGTGATTGGTTCTTTTCAGTTGAAAAAATGGGTTGCCAGGGGAACAGTAGGACTTGTGTAAATTTGAAAAAGATAGCCAGGCATGGGGTGGGGGGTGGATGGGGTTGTGTGGAGGTATTTTCACAGTGATTTAAAATACGCATGCAGTGAGGGCAACACCCCCACTCCCTGCCTACAAAGCTGTAAGACCCTAAATTCCTTTACTTAAACCTCACAGCATGCAGGACAATAGCACACGCTTGCAAGACACCCATTCAGAGTCAAGTTTTAGATGTGGCCTTTTGTTTGCTTGAGAATCCATTAACTATGTGACATTCAGGCCACTGGACTGGTTTCTGTCTAGTGTGAGGTGCGAGTGTTGCTGACAGCAGACTACCTGAGCCTCGGTGGTGAGGTGTCAGAGAAGCAGCCTTCAGATGGAGGGGCATTGCTGCAATTCCAGAGTTAAAGCTTGCTGTCACAGAGTTGAGCTTGAACAAATGACCTTTGTGATTGTGTAATTGCACTTTCTCTGAATAATTACACTTCATGACCTTTTTTTAGTCGGCGTAGTTCACCTGTATTTTGTGTATGAGATGTTGTCCCTGGAGGGTGATAGAAGTTATCTTTTCTTGCTGTAGTCTGTGCGCGATGCCCTTGGCGAGAGTACGACAGCGTAGCCCTCCTGTCTAACCTGCCTGTGGCCACCCCACACGGCCTCACGTGGCCCTCACTGCACACCTAAAAGCATTGACACATCATCTTCACCTGTGTCCTCACTACTCTGTGCTGGCAGGGTCTGTTTCCCTTTCACCTGAAAGCCTTGGAACAGTTCTAGCTACACCTGGAGGCCCTCTGCTTTGAATCATTGATGTGTCAATTGAACTTCTTTTGGCTCTGTCCCTCTGCTCCATCTGTTTGCCCCTTCTCTCATGGGGGGGAGGGGGGGGGGTGGCTTTGCATGGGAAGCCGTGAGCTCGGATACCGCGGTACGAGGAATCCGCCTCGCGGCGTCCGGCCGCATGCTTTACCGCTCCGGCTGCATCGGAGCAGAGACGTCTGCGGCGGGGCTTCGGAGGGCGAGGGAACAGATTCAACGGGAGAGGGTGCGCAAGGCCAGCCAGGTGCTCCTCGTTTCCCCTCTCTTCTCCGTCCCACAGGAGGTCCCGCGCGGTGGGGACTGGCTAGTGCAGGAAGGCGCATTCCCGACGCCTGCGATGTGTTTTTCATTGTCGGGCCCTGTTTGGCGGCAGTTTACAACGCAGCGTGGACGCTTTTACGACCAGAAACTTCCATTAATGAACCTCAATGACGGAACATTTACTGCCTTTTATGGCTTTTCCTGTGGAGACGTCCTAGCCAGTCCCTGACTGTGTCGTGTTATTAATGAGACCAAAGGTGGAATGTGGCCAGTGTACGGCTGATTAGCGTAAAGCTGGCGACTGGAGAGCAGTGTGACACAGCGGTTATGGAACAGAGCATAGCAATGAGGCGGTTGTATGTTCAAATCCTTGGTAGGACATTGTTACCATAACCATGAGCAAGAACCCTAAAGTGACTGGGTTCAGTACACTTGTGATAGTATAAATCGGGCACAAGCCCGAGTTTTGAGTTGTGTAGCACAAATTTGGATACAATCAAACGTTGGATTGTTCATCCCTTTACATTTGACAAGTGCCTTAGTGTGGTGCCTAATTTCAGTCACTCATTAAGAAGCACAAGAGTTTTTATTGCTCAAGTGCTGACTTTTTGTGGGAAACTAGATTTTTTTCAAAACTGTTCAGTCATTGGACATAATTGTCAGGTGTTGTATCGTGAAGTAAAGCTTTACAGCTGATTGGCCCCGAATGATTCCTGCTCACTCAGAGTCGCTTTGAAGTCAGCGGGAATGCAAAAGTCAGGAATATGCAGGCTTTAATGACTCTGCTCGCTCCCTCCCTCGCCCCCTCGTTCTTCCCCCAGGGTGCTGTGCAGTGCGCTCTGTGAGTGATGAATGAGGTGACAAACAAGAATTGCACGACTTAACTCTTCCCTCGTCTAATCGGGCCTTCTATCACTCAGAGAGACCAGGAGATAAGAGGCATTCCACTGGGCGCTCAGACCCCGAACCCCGCTTTTGGATGATCTACCTTCTGGTCACCCCGGGTGAATAAGTGCGGGAATGGTCACCTCGTTTGTCTGAGAAGCGAATGACCGTGTTCTGTAGACTTTTCAGGCTGTACACTGCAGCAGTTGCTTCTTTACCGCATAACTGCCATAATATATTTACCTCAGTAAACAAGAGAGGCAAAGCTAAAACCTGCATTGTCTTCAGTTTTGTTATGGCATGGAGCTCCATGAGGGAGAATATAAATGGCAGCATTTTGAGGTTCGCTTGGACTTGATTTGATACTATTGAAAGTCACCCTTAGAGATTGTTGTATCATAATCAGTGTAAAAGTATCATGGATGGTAGGGTGGTGTGTCAGCTTTGTGAAGGATGGCCACTCGTTGGAGGATTTCCTGCTTGTTAGCGTGAGGTCAGCGGCCTTCCCAAAAGAGCTCCTGTAATAACAAGACTCGCAGCCCTAGTGAAATTAGGGGTTGTGGCTCCGCTCAGGTGACCCGGCTCCACAGGCGACCGCAGGCCTGGCTCACCTGGTTGCCCGAAATCAAAGCCAGCAGTGCCGGCGCACTCTCGTTGACACCTGGTTGCCACCAGTTACCTCGACCCACACCCCTGTAAGTGAGAGCGAACAAAGGAATGCCTTCATCTGTTGCCTGGGGGAGCCAAGGTCCTGTCAGTGCTGGGAAGTGGACCGTAGACAGACACACCGACCGACAGAAGTTCCCCGCAGGAGGAATGCCTCTCTTATGAAAATTCCTCCGGCCCACTTAGACAGACAGAGGCACTCCGATGTCACGAATGTGAGCCTGCGAAAGTCATGAGTTATTAAGAAAGATTTGACAGAGTAAGTAATGAAACAGGGTAAATTTAACAACTGGTAAATTACGGACTGGTGGGATCTTTTATATAGTCCTGTCCAACCAGATTGTTCTGCACTGCCTCGCCAGAGAGAATATGTTGGTCAATGCATGGTAATATGCCCACGCATTCTAGCACTGTCAGGATAATATGCTGTCCTTTAATAGAGCATAGTGGCCAAGGAGCTGGGCTTGTCTCATGAAGGTTGCAGGTTTGATTCTCATTTACATGCATTCATTTGTACACCTGAGTACGCTATCAGAATACATGGGCAGCTGAATTCTTTAATCATCCGGTGACAGCTTTTTATTTTTCCCAGTTTTTTTTTTTTGCTTCAAAGTTAATAGAATACATCAGCCAGAGACATCAAAGAATATAAAACTGTATACAAATAGTCTTAAAGCACATTTTTTACCTTGGCTTTTAGCCTTTTATTCTTTTTATTATTGTGCAGATAAGCTTTTATTGCTGTGCTTATCTTTTTTATTTTGAACTGTTTTATTACTTTGTTTTATGTCTTATTATTTTATCATTATGTTCTGATTATACTGTAACTGTGTTTTCTTTGTGCCAACTTGTAATGCTTGTTGGCTTGGATTGTATGAAAAGTGGTGAACAAATAGACGCAGTAGTAGCAGTAGTAGTGGTATTTAAAGCACTTACAGCAAGGCTTATGCTTTGTGAATGTTGTCGAGTTCTTTGTGGAGTAAGTTCAGTAATCCCAATATATGCATTACTTTATGCAGAACAGATTCTACCCAGACCATTAAACCTAGCCCTTCTCATTGTCATATTTGACATGGGATGGACAGACAGTCTTAAACAAATGTTGTAGAATTTATCATAACTTTGAGTTGTGAGCTGTGTCCTGTGTATGCTTTGAGTGTTTGAGGGCTTGATCTTAATCTCAGCAACACTGTCTTGGTTCGAAGTCTATCCGTTCAGCAGTCTGAAAGTCAGTGTTAAGGATGTGCTCCAGGTGGAGGAAGTACTGCTTGCCCCACCTTGACAGTATAGGAATTGTTTTGATAGGCGCAAGTGAGTATGCATTCCTGTTTACATTCTTTCATCATTATTTGGATTAGATTGGGCACTTTCTCGGCTTTTGTAAGCTACTGTTGTTGTGTCCTCGTCTGAGTTTGTCGCCCAGGGCTGTGAAGGATTATATCGCCTGATCTTACCCTCGTCTCCTGTGCATACTTTTGTGCCATCTCATTGGTGCAAGTCATAGCAGACCGAGTAGGCTGTCTGTTAATTTGCTTTATGTGAAAGAAGGTGCAGATGTACAGTATTTCTTTGAATCCCACTATTTTTTTTATTTTTTTTATTTTTTTGTTTCTAAAAATAATGCCATGTATTACTCGTGAGCCGTCCTTGTTGTTGCCAACTAAAACTACGGGGTAATGTAGATATTTTAATCCCTTTAATAAGTTTTTCTTGTCAGAGGCAAGTGGTGTAGCTCCTCTCTCCTCTTTGGAAAGTCACTGGAGCTGAATTTGATCCCTCACCCCAGGACCATGGGAAATGGCTTCCTTGCGCCTTTCTTCCCCTCTCTGGGCTGATGTGTTTGGTGAATGGTACGGTGCGCGCTAGCTGTTCCCACTCACCGCCGCACTCTTTGTGTGCTGGCAGGCGCTGGCCTCCCGCCAGGAACTTGGGAACAGGAGATTATTTAGGTCAGCCGTTGGCAGCGCCATTGCCGTGGGTACTGGCCTTAAAGACGTGTCTTGCCTTGGTGGCAGATGGGTGTACTATGAGGTTGAGTGGCCCTCCGAGCTGCTTTTGACCCCACTCCTCCTGCCTTGACCCCCCCCCCAAAAACTCATCTCACAGCCTCTCTTAGATACTGAAGGGAAGGGATGTCGGCAGCAGGGAGCACTTGGACATGCCGACCTTTGGCTAACGCAATGATGGAGGCTGCGGTAAAGACCCGTAACTCGATTAGGTTGGACCGCGAGAGCTGAGAGTTCAGTGCAGGGCTTAACTGTTAACTGAATTTCAGCAGTGAAAATCGATTACGAACGTGTCCTTGGTTCCCGCTGCTTCACAGACGAGCGTGTTTTGTGTGGAATGCTGCGTTGGAATCCATGGTTGCATAGCTTTTTGACGGTTTAGAGACGGTGTGGCTAGTTGCGTGTATTGATCAGGGGAGGCCGTGCCAGTTTAACAAGGCCACAACCTTCAGCGAGTTAAACGTCTCATGACACTCTGCTTCAGCTAATTTAATAAACAATCAACACGACACTGCCTTTTTGTTTTTTGTTGGTTTTTAATCAATTAATTCAGTTCATTAGACCATGAAAATCTAGGTTCTGCCCCCATCATTTAAACCCTCTGTAGGAACAACTTGATGGCCAGATCTTGGCTATGCAATGTGATGTCGCCTGTTCAGTTTTAGCTAATTTGCTGAACATGGCCACTTCACAGCTAGGAAACAATGGGCTGAAGCAGGCTGGAATAGCCACAGACTGTCTTAAAGCAATCCGACTGTTAGGCCCGACAGCTGTCACTATTCACTACTCTCTCTCTTTCTGACAGTGGCCCTTTTCTTTTTTTGATGCTGAAAGGGGACTGGAGCATTTAGGTATTGTTGTTGGCAGCTTTTCTTATTGCAAAGAGACTATTGGATGCGGAGAGGAATGTAATTGAGTTTATTGTGTCGTAATTGCATTGGAGGACACGGTGAGGAGCGTGGCCAATGTCGCAGTGGCTTCGGGTTACTGTTTTTAGCTAATTTCGGAGCTTCTGGGGGCCCCCAGGGACCTGCTGGTTTGAGGAGTCTGATAACAGATAAGTGTGAAACGCTACAGCCTGTCGGACACACTCCTCATGTCTTTAACCAGAAACCCTCCCCCTGTCAGACCCAAGGACTGTCAATACTGGCGGTTTCAAATTGTAGTGACCCTGTGAAAAGGATTCTACCATCCTGGTTACAAGCCAGTTATGAGGTTTTGACATCCATTTGGTCTTGTTCTGTATTGGAACGTTGTTTTTTTGCCCTCACTAATACAGATAATGCCAGATGAGTTAAAATCTGCTCTAAGTAGAAAGGACACTTCTGGGTGCCAGGTGTCCTTTGCCAGTAATACTTGTGTGTAAAGGCACAAACAAAGCTATTGCATCTGGGGTTACACTGAGTGCTAACCTTGGCATTGACGAAACAAAGACAAAATGCCAAAAGAAACCACGTCTGCATTCCAGAACTGTGGATCAACTCCCCAGATCACCAGGTTCTATCACCAGTTCTGCCTGCATTGTGTTCTTCCATGTAATCTTTAGTGGGCTGAGCTGACCTTTTGTCAGCTGGACAAAAATTGAATTGGAACTCCTGGTTAGCTCCTTGGTGCAACCTTCACAATACAAGCCAGCCTGGGTTCAGTTCTATGATATGAATGGAAAACTTTTAGGATATATATTATCATTCCTTCATGTTAACTCTTTCAGCATTATTACATATTTACCATAAGAAACTGGTATTCAATATTTTATCAGTATGAGAGATCTGTAAGAGGTCTGTATTGCCAGGCTTAAATGTGCCAGTTTTAACTGTCGTAAAAATGATGGGGTGGGTTTGGGGACAGCAGTCAGATCCATCAATCTGTCCATCTCTTTCTACCTCCCTCACTCTATCTTTTAACATGTTTTACTCCCTTTCTGTCACTCCATCCTCCCTCTGTCTGTTTGTTTCCTTCTTTTTCCCCTCTCTTGCTTTCTCCATCTGTCTCTCCCATGCTTTATGATTAGGACATTCCTGGTGGATTCAACAGCAGTTCTGGATTCAGCTGTAGTCTCTTTATCTTGGATGGATTAGTTATCCTGTGCGGCTGGCGTTTGCTTTGATCTGAGGCCAGAGATGGACGTGGATGTTGAGGATAAAGATGTCCAGGAGATGAGTTCAGCTTAAACTAAGTGATTCCAGATACATTGTAAAGCCTGTCATAGGCCATTTTTCAGAGTAGGGAAAGTATATGTGAGTGAGAAAGAAAAACAGCAAAAATCTGATTATTCTGTGCTGTATGTGCATTGCATGTGCTTGTGATGTCACAAGACTTAATTCCATTGACGTCACTAAGTGCTTGGTTGGAGCTTCTCCTCTGATGAAATTGCTTTCTTGTAATTTCACCCAAAATCAAAGCTTGTGTGTGTGTTTCTTTCTCTTATTGTGGAGTCATGAACACTGACCTTAGTTGAGACTAGAGTGGCCTGCGGTTCTTTGGATGTTCTTCTGGGTTCTTTTGTGACTTCCTTGATGAGTTGTCGCTGCACCCTTCGAGCAATTTTGGCAGGCAGACCGCTCTTGGGAAGATTCACCTCTGTTCCAAGTGTTCTCCATTTTGGAGATTGTGGTGCATTGTGGTTCGGCGGAGTCCTTTGAAATGGCTCTGGGACTGCTAAACTTCAGTGCAGTTCAACTGCAGCAACCCTGCCCCACACACATATTAACTCGCTCAAATCAAGTAATTACTATTTTAGTGATAAGTAGTATGCTTTTCTTTAAAGGGCCTTTAATATTCAGTTTCCCATAAAATTGGGTGTGCATTTGATTTATCCAGATGAACTTCCTAATCTTTTGTGGCAGTGTTGTAGTTGTAATGTTATATTGGCACTTACTGTGTGTCAGTGTAACAGATATAGATGTTCTAGAACTCTCAACCATGTGTCCTGTGGAACCATGATCTTAGTTTTTGATTAACAATTTGTATTGCAAATCATCCTGGTAATTTTTTTCTTTTATAAACCTCCACGATGATTTATGTAACCACTACCATTAGAAAAATGTTCACTTATACATTTTGTATTTCCATGGCCTCATTCTATTGTACAGTTTCTTCTTGTCTGTCTTTCCACAAAAAAAAAGAAATCTCATTATCGGCGAAGTTACGAAATTATTTTCCGTACCATGTCATACAGGATGTTCAGAGTGTGTCTGTCGGTCACTGATATGTGATCTGTGTCTGCTGCTGACGCTCTGCGTGAGAGAGGCGCTCTATCTTATTGGATGCAGTTCAAAACCACTTATGAGTTATTACTGAGAATTAGCCTGTCAAAATGTTATTTTAATGCAGCGTTTATGGAAAATATCAGAAGTACAATTGCTCTTAAGGGTATCGGCTCGTGCAGATAATATTTCAACAAATGGAATTGTTAGTATTATTCAGCAGAGGGGAAAAAATTGTATTTTTAGAATTTTAGACTGTTTTAATGTCATGGTCGTTGTTGTGTAATTTATCCCAGAATTTTTGGGAAGACAAGGGAATAGCATATACACTTAGGAATAACATGTCTGTCTGACCGAGAGTCCACTTGACTCACATATTTTTGTTTGTACAGACAGCTGATAAATAGTTATTATTGGTCAAATAAATAAGAACCATATGTTAAGAGTTGTTATCAGGGATTTCTGCTTGAATTTTATTGTTAGGTTGCCTTGTAGGCTGCTGGGTTCTAGGAATTGTTTTGCTTATTTGTTGTTTGTGTTTTTCTGTTTGTAATTTGTAATTCCATGCCAGTCACCATGAGTAAGGGCATTGGCAAAAAAATAAAAATAAATCAAATTATTTGTATTCATTCATTTGTATTCATAAACTATCACATATGGTCCTGAGTTTCTAAAATAGTCAGGGAACTTGAGAAGCCCTTTGCCTGTAGAGATAAAGATACTCACGGTTTGTGAGATAGAGGAGCCGCAACTCAAACACCCAAGGAGTGGGCAGAGCTTGCAGGTGCATTCTTCCAGGAAAGGGGAGGGTGTGTCCATCTGTGTCTCTGTGATCTCATTGGCTGGAATTTGAGTCTTTGTTGAGATTCAAATATTTGAATTGTTGGTTTGAAAGAGAGGGATGCATTGGCTCAGTGTCCTCATAGCTGTAATCATCACCGCCAGATTTACTTTTCTGGTTGTTTTATGTGTTCTACTCAATACTAAAAAAGGACAATCATGATTGTGTGGTGGCTGTAAACTATATGCATGGGAAATGTCAGGACTCTTATATGGCTGTTTTTTGTATTCAAGGATATAAGCATTAGGTGATTTTCTGTTTCATCTTTATTGTTATTTTGTCTTCAAGAATAACACATGTAATTTAAGTTTTTTTTAGTATTGTCAACAACCTTGAAACAACCTGTCACTCATCAGTAAATCAGTGAAAAACTGTTTTCCGACTTCACAATTTCATCTACACCACCTGTTTTACTACAAAACACGCAGATAGATTTTAAATGTGCGGCACTTAGCTTTGACTATGATTTCTGAGTTTATAACTCTAACTCATAAGACAATCTTTGTACGCTGATGGTGTCCCGCTTTTATGAAAATATAAGAAAGAACAATGCTTTGCCTTTTTTAATGGTAGGGTCACTCCAGGAAAAGTCATCAAATTCTATGCTGAAAAAATACATTTTAGGGGTTTTCACTGCTGATGAACACAAAGACAAATTTCCCTTTTTAACAAAAAATGGGATAATACATTTTTAACAATATACCCTTTTAGCTGAATCAAATGAAATAGACATTATATTAGCGCAAACCTTTGGAAAAGGGATAAAAAAACTAAACAAACTAAGCAATGTTATTATTGGAAGGAGAGGTGATTGTGACAGCAGTTTGGGTCATTCCCTGCTCTGTAACAGATTTAGGAGGGGCACGTGTCGTCGTCCCCCGTCCCCCCCCAAGCTTTTGCTGTATTAAAACTGTATTTGCACCCTGTCCCACTCAAAATCACACAAAAACTGTTTGTTTTTGCTGACAGTGACGGCACAAAAGAGTAGTTCAGATAAGACTGATGAAGCTTTCCTGGATTCTTGCTAGCCAGTGGTATGGGTTACTGAGTTTTGCTATACTTATTTGGGTAGAGAAAGACTGGATGGGGGCTAATCAGTAAACCATTATAAATAAGGAGGTGTGTGCCCTTTTTCCTGCACCGATTGAGGGGGGTACAGTGATGATATGGCAGATTTACGAGGAGAACCTGTGGCCCCCATGAGAGTGACTGTCTCTGACCACCCTGTACATCATGAGCCTTTCTGGAGGCTGGTGAGGTGGGATGCAGCTGCAGGGGGCATGAATGGAATGACAAGTTGCTGGGCGGGGGGGCTGGGGTGTCACACTGTCACTGGGATCAGGGGCAGGTGGGCCAGGGTGGTCCTGTCAGTCACCTGTCCAAACAGCTGTGAATGACTGTTGAATTTATTCACATCTAGGCCAGGTGTAACATTCAGCATTTTGGGGCTCCAGTCCTGGTTACAAGCCAATCTCATCAATCCCATAGTGCAGCATGGCAAACATACAGTCCTAAACTGCACCAATTCCTGACAAATATACTTGAGCTGGAAACCTGTGTCGTAGGCTAGTGTTTGCTGTCCAGACTTCCTATAATGTGTTTAATAGACATTTTATTGTCCTTAATGTGCTTTATGATGTAGGATTTATATTGTGGTGACATCTGATCATCCTGATGCTTTCTCAAATTGGTGTGACACATTGTTAAGCAGTTTTAATAATTTGAACCTAGTTTGTTCAGTTCAGTTTATGATTTCTGCCTAATGTTTGTTGTTGTTGTCGTTAATAGAAGCAGTAGTAGTAGTAGTAGCAGCATACTTTTTACCCTTTGTGATCCATGTGGTCCAGTGAATTATTAGGTGCCATTTCTCCAGTGTGGTCTTGTTGTGGTCCCTTCTGAATCATTGTGGTCACAATATGCACTGAGCTGCGGTGCGTTTTTCCCATAACATGACAGCCAATAGTAATGTGCATGTTCAGCCCGACCACAATTTGTTTGTTTTACTGGTCAGCTGCTGACCTCAAAATAACCAGCAGGCGCCTAAATATAGCGCCACAGCACTTGGGCTGGAATGTCACTGAAGAGGGAAAACAAAGGGGGCCTACAGAAGTGTCTGTTTTAGGCTTTCTGTCCCCAGACTAAAGCATTGTTGTAGCACTGACCTCGTATGCCAGTGAAGTGATGAACTCCTGCCTTATTTGTGGAGCTGTCAGCTGCACAGCACTCAGGACTAGTCACAAGGACCCTCCACAGACGGTGATAGGAGTCAGACTGTTGTTTGCAGATGGCAAATCGCCGCCGTTGAGTGGAGGTTGAGTTTGATGAACAGGTGGGGACGGGGGGCTGTGAAATTCAGCCATTTTGGTGCACTGCTGTGCACTCTCCTGGGCCTGAGAGCTGGGAACAGTGCTGATAGCTCCCACACGTCTGTTAGCCCTGTGGAGCACTCAAAAGCTGTTCATTCATCCAAGTTTTCTTAGTCGGAGTTCCAAGGAATATTTTCTCAAGCAACCTGATGATGTAGTTACTGTTGACAGTGGCAAATTCTTTTTGATTTTTCAGTAGTGTGTATGTTCATGTAAACATCTTAATGTCTACCAGAGGTGAATTAAGCACCAGGTCAGTTTACTTGCTGAGTGAGAGGAGGAGAGTGGAGGTGGAGAAGCTGGCAGGGATGGTGGCTGAAGCAGGCTTAAGGAGGATTAAGAAGGATGAAGGTGTTTAGAGGAAGCTGGATGACGTAGGGAGGTGTTCTGAGAAGGATGAGTAAAGTCAAGGGCGGGTGGAGATTGTTGGAACATGTTTGGGTTTGAGGTGATTGGAAAGGATGGAGGAGGTTGGAGAGGGTGCCCGTTACCCTGCTGTCTGTTTGTTGATGTGGTGAAAGTAGACAATGAAAGTCATACTAACTTATTTGAAATTATAGCATTTCAGTGATGGCAAGCAACTGCAGTATTGTTATCAGTTGGAAAACATGTATATCAGAAATTCTGCTTGCACTACCTTTCAGTGCATTGTTAAAGATATAAAAGAACATGGTTGGATGCAATAGAAATGGAAAATGTTTTGAATAAAATAGGAATGCATTTTTAATATACCCAGTAGCTGGTCTAGATGTGCGATAGAGATAGAGGGTTAGATAATTTATTTATCCCTGGGGCGAAATATGGTAATCTGCAGCAAATAATAAATGCAACCATACATCACATAAGGAGCATGGAGTATGACAGCACAAAACACATGAACACAATACCATAAAACCACCGGACAGTTTACTGAGTGCCTATAAATATAAAATCTCCTATGTAAAAATGCCAATGTCAACAATGAAAACCACAGACAGTACAAAAGAAACACACATGCAGAAAAACCCATTGACAGCCTCAGTTGATGGACAGGTTACAACATGCCTACACAATATAATATCAATCGGTGTAAAAAATGTAGAAGCCATCAATAACAGCCCTTGTCTATGCTGTTACAGAGTGTATTAAAAACCTGGTTGGGAGGGAACAGTTCTAAACCTTTCTATAGAACACCGAAGTAGTGTAAAGGGATCACTGTTGGTTATTGTGGTATTCTGTTGAGTTAAAATATAATGTAGAGGGTGAGACCACAGACTGTGTTTTTTCAGACGTTTTCTTCTCAGCTGTGATCTCAGGCAGGTCAGACTGCCAGCTCATCGTGGAGCCCTGTATGGTATGTGCGATTTCTGTGACCCAGAGTATGTGAGGGGATCTTGTGTCTGCAGCTGTGCGTCCGGCCGGGTTTGACGCTGTGTAGGGGGATGCTGAAACAGAGAGGAAACGCCAGCCCTCGCCCTGTCCTGTTCAGTAATTATGAAGTGCCGCATCTGTGCAGCCGTGAACTGATTTGGGGGTTTCGGATCCTCCCGGCAGATTAGGAGCTAGCGGGTCAAACCACCGCGCCCCCCCTCACTGCCCTGCTAGCCCAACTGTCCGGTAGACCCCCCAGTCATCCTTGGCATGAAAGCCCCACCAGGACTGTGCGGGGTCACTCGTACTAATAACGTCAGCACTGGGGCCTCTGAAGCATGGCACTGGCTTCTTCATTATAACCCCAATCTTATATGTTGGCTTAGCGCATGCCTTTTGTCCAAGGAGACTTGCATAACTCACACATAACAAATTCCATTTACCCGGCTGCTTAGTGTACTGGTGAAGTTCAGGTTACATACAGTACCATCCCCACTCAACAAGCAAACATGCTGTGCCCCACTCATGATGCAAACCTGCAGATACCAGGTGTCTAGACTAGGTGGGATTGGGCAGTGGAGTCTTATGGCCTCCTTCCCTTATTAAAATGTGGAATATGACGCCATGTATTTATTTAAATAAAATATACTGTATATATCAAGATCAGATTAGCTTGCAACCGTGTCCTTCTGTAAAATTTATTTAACATTATATTTTCCAAAAAGTCCCAGTATGTACAATATATTGTGGCATATTTAATTTCTGTGAGTGTTCTCTCTCTGATCAGATTCCAGAAGTATTAGATAATGTAAAGCCTAGAGTAGATAAACATACCAGAGGAGACACAGAAATGTGCTGTTCAAGGCACTTATTGTGTCTGCTGCTCTTCAGCACAAAGACAGGCGTGAAATTGCTTTCTGGGAAACATCTCATTTCCTTGGTTAGGTCATGCGGAGCTCAGGTGGAATGAAGTTAGGCCTTGAGGCACCAGGGATAGCAGCCACAATGTAACGCGCTGCCAAAACCATGCATCCTAAAACAAATCACGCTTTGAAGCATCTATGGAGAAAAAAAAAATCCTGGCGGAGAGTCAAATCAACACGGTCAGGATTTACACTCTTGGAGCGGCACAGTATTTGTCAGGAAATGGCCGTTTAAAAGGTGGACGAGCCGCCGAACGTTCTCGCGTCGGCAGGAAACCTCTCTGCTCCAGGGCCTCATTATCGGCGCACGGATCACGTCCCAGATGCTGGTCTGATTTGGCGAGCTTATTGTATTCAGAGAAGGAAATGAACACGTACGCAGACTTAGATTGACACCATCTCTGATCCCGCTTAAAGGAAGGGGCACAGAGGGTGGAGTATGCTTTGACTTTCCTTATTCAGTTTGGCAAAAGCTGAGCCTCTTGAAGTGTCTGTCACCTACATTCAGAACTGCTGTGCTTTGCGCTTGCTTGTAATTCGTTTGTTGGGTTCTGGAGCTGTTGTTAACACCTGTCGGCCTGTTGGTTCACTGAGTCTGTCTGTAGTAAGTTGGCTTGTTGGAGCTTGTCTCAGTTCTAGTCAGTGCATAAGCCATATGATGAATATACTGATAGTTTCTGCTGACCTGTATATATTGCGATAGATACCGGTGCATGCAGTAAATTTGTTCCGGTGTGAACATGCAGGGGCTTGACCGTGTACGTCTTAAAAATGCGGGTTGTTTTATCGCATGCTTCAGTCTGGAGATGCTGTGATTATGGACTCTTTAATGGAGTGAGTTTAATTTATGACTATGTCGGCTGGCGTGTGTAGATATTGTGACAGCTGTGGTAACATATGACTGGAATAGTTTTTGTATGCCTCTGGCGGTCAGTAATAGTGACGGCGGCCTGCTGGGTTTTAAGATGAATGGGGCTAATTTTATCTTCTCCAATGGTCCATGGAAGCCGTTCCGTGGATGGTTGTTAATGGCTGCGTCTCCCTGGTTACAGATGGAATCCACCAGGTCTCGGCCCTCTGCACCCTGCGCGTCACCATCATCACGGACGACATGCTGACCAACAGCATCACGGTGCGCCTGGAGAACATGTCCCAGGAGCGCTTCCTCTCGCCGCTGCTCTCCCTGTTCGTGGAGGGCGTGGCCGCCGTCCTCTCCACCAACCGCGCCGGCATCTTCGTCTTCAACATCCAGAACGACACGGACGTCCACGGCAGCATCCTCAACGTCACCTTCTCGGCGAAGCTGCCCGGCGCGCCGCACGGGCGCTACGTGCCGTCCGAGGAGCTGCAGGAGCAGATCTACCTGAACCGCACGCTCCTGACGCTCATCTCCACCCAGCGCGTGCTGCCCTTCGACGACAACATCTGCCTGCGCGAGCCCTGCGAGAACTACATGAAGTGCGTCTCCGTGCTCAAGTTCGACAGCTCGGCGCCCTTCATCACCTCCGACACCGTCCTCTTCCGGCCCATCCACCCCATCAACGGCCTTCGCTGCCGATGCCCGCCGGGCTTCACCGGGGACTACTGCGAGACGGAGATCGACCTGTGCTACTCCGGGCCCTGCCGCAACAACGGGAGGTGCCGCAGCCGGGAGGGGGGCTACACCTGCGAGTGCCTGGAGGACTTCACCGGTGAGTTCGGGCTCGCTCGTGCGCTCGCGTGTTCACTCGCTCTTTCATTTATTCACTCTCTCATTCACTCCGACATTCGCTCGCTTGCTTTTTTACGCACTCCTACACGCATTCACTCACTTGCTGCCTGTCTCTTTCTTCCTCACTCTGGTTTACTAAGTGATAGGCCACACCTACAGCAATGCTGATAGTGATCTTGGAACCACAAGGCTACAAGTCTAGGTAAACCTAGCTGTATGAATGGATAACATTTGTGACATACATAATTGGCATTTTTATCTGCTGTGAAGATACGTTTTCTGGTGAACATAATGATGAGCAGTGACAGGTCACCTCTGAACTGAATGGGAAGAACATGGTGTTTGTTTACAAAGCGCTGACTTTCTCTCTGGAGGAAGAATGTGGCACGGCTGGAAGGACCGGGTGTTGCAATTAATTTAGTCTCCCGATGCATCATGGGATGTGGATTTTTCTTAGACGAGGGCTACAGGAAGTCTTGGGTTTCACTGTCCTGTGGACAGCAGGTGTACTGATAGGATAAACCACCATCAGGATCTTTCATCTGCTCTCTCGGAGCCTCCATTCCCTGCGATGGGCCCTAATTCCACTGGTAGAGTCCTCCGGTCTGCCTCTCTGCTTCCTCCACTAGGGCAATTACGCGATAATGACCCCAGCCCGGAATGGGGGCCCTGGCCTTTGAAGGTCACAGTTCAACTCCAGGTAGTTTTTCGGTCATTATGGGGGGCGATGACAGCGGGTTCGACTGTGTCCTCCTTTGGTTTCTCACATTAGACGAAAATGGATCCCTCTAATTCCCTCAGAAAGGGGATTATTTTGCCGACTTAGGGCTAATTACCAGCCTCGGAGCTGGCATTGTGTGTTTTGCCATGCATAGTTGCGCTTCGTCCAGATCTTGTCAGGCTAATGGGTGACACGTAAGCATTTGCCAACTGGACCTCTACCTGAGATGGTGGATCACTGGTGCCTTGGAGACCTTAAGACCTAGCCTTGTTCCACTCTGTTAGATTATGGCACGGTCTCAGTTTGCTCCATATTTGCTAGGAAACAGGAGTCTGGTTTCTGATGGTCTGACAGATACTGCTATCTCCAGGTATTCTGTTTGCAGAAATGACTGAAATGACTGAAGTACAGTGAAATATGAAGACATTTCCTCAAAAGAGCACTTTGAGGAACAAAAAACTCAGAAATATGCTTCAGAGGTTATATTCATCTCTACAAATGTTTGCTGTTCACCAAACACATGTTTACTGCTGTCTAAAATGCAAATGACCCTGACTAAAAAAAAACTGTCTGTAATGTCCCTGCAATGGCATAGCAGGCATTTAACATGGACAGAATGGGGTGCAGCTCTGAGTTATGATTTGAATAACATGGCTGTTAAACATTAACTGCTAGGCTGGCCATTGATTAAAAAGACTGCACAGTGAAAACAAACACACATATTCCCATTGGTGCTGGGAGCTGCCCTGTCCCTTCAGTTTTGCAGTTGTAAATCTTTAATTAAAGTCTGAAAAAATTTTAAACGGGGGGGCAAAAAGCGTTTCGGCTGGGGCAGCACGGTGTCCTCGACATTTGGGTAATTATTCATTTCCTAGCCTGTGTGGTGTCTGGGGAGGGCTGTTTTGGAGCACATTCTTCACATTGTGGCCAAACATTCAGATATGCCAGAAGAGCTGTGGCTTGTTTGGCATACAGTAGATCCTCTTTTCTGATTGGAGCCTGTCCAACACAACAAAATTCTCAATTAAGCAATTCAAGTCCCAAGGAATTCTGGGATTGATCTAAGTCTGTTTGTGTTTTGAATTCATGGCTGGATATTGTGAGTAAATCAATGCTAATTATAGCATAAATTGGAACTGCATTGACATTTGAATTCAGCATTAGCTGTAACAAATGGAGGAGACAGTACCAGGGCAGTGGACCATGGCGGGTATTTAGGGACCACCATGGCCGCCTTGAGCGACTGCGAGCGGGACCATTGTCTTCTCGGCATTGTGCTCAAAGCCGTCTGATTTCTCCCAGGGGACAGGGGTCAGCTAGGGGCGGGAACTGGGCGGCCTCGATATGGTTTGTTTTGACAGGCACGAGGGCAAGAGAAGACCGTCAGACTAGATCTGTTTAGAGAGGGGATTGGCCTGTTTTGATGTGCATGCAGAGGAGGGATTGTAATTAAACCTTTTTGTTGTGTCCATGGTGAACTTGATGTCAAATTTTAGGATTCTCAAGAGAATTTTTTTAAATCTCAAGATGATCCTATTCCATAGACAGGAACACAAACAAAGACAAAGATTTTTATAAATCAGCACAACATGTTTTGATTATATAATTTATGTTAAATATGAGCCAAGACTTTTTATGGCACAGTATTTTGCTGGTAATTAAAAAAACAACTAAAAAACTGATATGGGTCATTTACGTGGTGTGAATTACAGCATCTAGTGAATGTAAAAGACAAGCTCCTATTTTCTATGATGAAAACAGATTGACCGAATCACACATTGAATCTGTATGATCTGGAATTCTTCTGTTGAAAAATAATGGGGCCTGTTCTGATTGAGCTCTCTATATTTTATGTCTGACATTTACCTTAAATGAAGTAACAGAGAAATGACCTGCTAGCTCAGTAATATAGGGAGGTGCAAAGCTGTAGGACCGATTCAGGGTGGTGGGCAGCATGTGGGTGACTGACCCGCTTGTGGTCTCTCTCTCTCTCTCTCTCTCCAGGTGAGCACTGTGAGGTCAACGCCCGCTCTGGACGTTGTCAGCCCGGCGTGTGTAAGAACGGGGGGAAGTGCGTGGACCTGCTGGTGGGGGGGTTCATATGCCAGTGTCCGGCCGGAGAGTACGAGACGCCCTACTGCGAGATGACCACCCGCAGCTTCCCCGGGCAGTCCTTCGTCACCTTCAGGGGGCTGAGGCAGAGGTTCCACTTCACTGTGTCTTTTATGTGAGTACTGTGCCACTGTGTCCTCAGTCTGGCTCTGCCCCACTGTGTCTCACTCTGTCTGTCTCTGCCTGACTGTTATCCCATACCCCTGTATCTCACTCTGTCTGTACCCTACTGCATATTTCATGTGATTACTGCACCACTGCATACTTGTATATCTTTCTTTCTGCCTGTTAACCATGCTCTGAACCTCTGTATTGCACTCTGTCTATACCCCTTATATCTTTATCTGTACTCGACTGTATCTCTGTCCCCCAGTATTCACTGTCTGTGCTATGCTGTATCTTTCATTTGATTATCGCACCGCCTCCTACTTATATATCTCTCTTTCTGCCTGTGAACCATGCTCTGAACCTCTGTACCTCACTCTAAGATTTTTTCTGTCTCTCTTATGTGAGTTCTCTCCCCCACTGTCTCTCTGTTCCCCACTTTCTCTCTTTGTATCCTATTGTATCTTTGAAACCCTGTATCTCACTCTCCCTGTTCCCCATTGTATCTCTGAACTCCTTTTTCTCGCTCTAAGAAGTCCATTGTCTGTCTTATGTTGAGTTCTGATCTCTCTCTGTACCCCACTGTCCATTTTGTACCCCTGTAACCCACTTTCTCTCACAAGATTTCTGTACCCCTCTCCTGCTTAGAATTCCTGCCCACCACTATCCAAATTCTGCACCCCACTGTATATCCCTGAACGTTGATGTGCCTGTACCCTGTGCCCTGTACCCTGTGCCCCATACCCCATAAAAGCTCTCAGTCCAGCAGGTCTCATTCTTCTCCTGGGTCACTCTTTTCCGCATTTGGCCAATATGGTTCACTAGGTCTTTATTGGATTTGATGCACCAGGCTGTCCCTGCCAGTTTCAGATTGGTGCAGACCTACACTATATCCCTTTCCCCAATAGATCCTGTGGAAAAAGCCATGCTTGGATGCAGCTCCTCTGATAAACTGTAATTTGTGGAATGTGTGGTTGCACTAATAAACAGTGTACAGTCAGCTTTGTCTAGCAGTCAAACATGTCAAAACGCATTTTAGATAATTTGCTTCTCTGATCTCCGATCAGTTATTTCAGCTGTAAAATAGGCTTGTCTCTGTTTTTGAGATTTTGTCATTTTCCCAGCTGAAAAGCCATTTTGAGTCCAGCCATTATTATCTAAATAAACTCATCCAAAACTAAAAATGACAGTGAATATTTACGTATTTTATAAAATATGCACTCATTCCAGATAAATAGGCCATGCTATTCCTGCCTTCCAAGCATCTAACACAGCCCCCCAGCTGCAAAGTGAAAACAGGAAGTGATGTGTGGTGGCAGGAAGTGGTGTGTGGTTGGGCGGCATTATCAGTGTTTTGCTTTATTGGCTGTGGCTTCCTGCGGGGCAGCCTCATGGCATCTGCTCTCTGGCTTCTGTCCCCCTGTACCCACCACAGGATAACTCAGACCAGCCGCTGGCTTCAGACCTCTGAGTGTCTGCTTCCTCAGCCTGGATGCGCAACTTTACTGTCTGCCCTGCCTTTCTCTCTCTTCCTGCTGGTCCATCCTGCCTCCTCTTTTTTCCCTCCTGCTTCATTTTTTCACTTTGTCCTTCGCCCCTTTTTTCTCCTTTTAAGTCTCTCTCTATCTCTCTCTATCTCTTTCTGTCTTCCCAGGTTTCCAGTCCCATCTCTGCTTCTTTGCAGTTCCGTCGTCAAACACCACTATCTTCCCTGCTTCTTGTTCACTTTGTTCTTGACAGTATCGATGTTCTTCCGGCTTCTGGCTGACCTGGTTTCCTCTCCCAGAATGCAATGCAGTTGTCTTGCTTTAAAGTCCTAATCAATAAAATCGACCCAAACCCCCACCCTTTGAGCTCGACTCTGTGTGGTTGCCATATAACAACCATTTCCTGGTACCTGCAGGTTTGCCACTCGTGACAGGAATGCCCTTCTGCTGTATAATGGAAGATTTAATGAGAAGCACGACTTCATTGCTCTGGAGATCATCGAGGAGCAGATCCAACTCACCTTTTCTGCAGGTAGGGTCCTAACCACGTCAACTCATAATGCTCTAACTGGGTGGCAGGTAGAGTATTACTGAGGGAAGGAGGTTTGTATAGGGTTCAAAGCCTGGGTGGGACTCAGGCGATATACCTTTGAGAAAGGAACACCTAACCTCAGCTAAATAAAAAGTATGCATACAGAGAAGCAGTGAGAGGTTGTATATTTACTGCCGGGGCTGTGATTGCTGTTCCCTACAGCAGTCTGTGCAGTCGTATGGTGGACGGGGTGGGGGTGTGGCTTGCGACTGTATTAAAGGGGAACATGACGTACTCACACCCCTCGCGTTTATGAGCCGTGGGTGGGGGTGGGTCGTTAGTGGAGTCTTATGAGATGTTAAGTGTTCTGGGCGCTGACCCTTAGTGAGGAAGCAGCTGGCCAAAGTGCAGTTAAAAACAGAACTCTATCTCTCACTCTCTCTCCTTTTCTTTCTTTCTCTCATTCTCTCTCTCACTTTACTGCCTTTCACTCTTCTAACACCCTTCTTGACCCTTTTTTCTCCTCTATCTTTCTGTGAAAGCTCTTTATTACAGACCAGACAAGGATGTTGTGCTGTTTCAGTCATCTTCAGTGGGCTCATAAATCTACCGCAAGCCCAAAGGGCCTGTTTTTCTCTATCGCCTTATTTGTGCACGCAAACCGAGCACCATAAAATATTTAATCAGAGGACAGATAATGCGGGTACTATGTGCAGGGATAGTGAGATTGCAATCTCCGAGAGTGAGAAGAGAGTCTGTGAGGAGAGGGGTCACAGTGACGGGGGGCTTAATAATGAACCCAGAGGGGTTAAATGGTCACTCCCATTCCCAAACAGACGCGGGAGAGAGAGAGGGGGTTAACAGAGCCATAGTGTTGTTTTACTGTTTGCTGAGTCGTAGGGTAAATTCCTGTGTGGGAGCTCCTGCCTTTAGTAAATATTCACTAACCCCTCTGTAAATCTTTGTTGATAATGTGAGTGAGTGCCATTGATATGAAGAAATCCCTGAGTGATTCAAAATGTGATTCACTGCTGTTTTGCCAGCCAGCTTTTTTTGAGTGCATCACATTTATCATTAGTGTAACCAACATGTTTTCAGCAGAAGGCAATGTCAAAGAGGGCAGTGACTTTTTTTTTCTTTTTTTTATGAAGGAGGAGTCATTCATCACTGTTGCCTATCAAAACTGCAGAAAGGCTTCTGTATTTATTTGCGTCCTCGGATTTATAGGTTTTATGACAAAACATTTAAATATAAATCTCTCACTCACTTTCCTGCTTCCTGTTTCCTGTTTCTGTTCTGCAGGAGAGGCCAAAACCACGGTGTCTCCCTTTGTCACTGGTGGAGTCAGCGATGGGCAGTGGCACTCGGTCCAGCTCCATTACTACAACAAGGTAAGTGGCGAGAGGTCCTGGAGGAGGAGTCCACGTGTCAGTCATGCCCATTGCCACAGTAACCATCACAAGGAACGTGTGAATGGGTTATGATCATTGAGAAAGTGAGACAGCCATACAGTGCAAATGGAAGAATGAGATGGGCAGAGATTCCAGCTTCATTCCTGGCAGCTGACCATTTTGATCTGACATAATTCTCTCTTAATTGAAACCAACAATCCACCGTGAATTAAATTATTCATACAAGTCAAATCAAATTCACCAACATTTCTATATATAGTTGGGCGTGGGGTTGAGGTATAATTGCTTTTTAACAGAGGTCTGTGTCTGAGTCCCAGCTGATATACAGAGATTAACTTGAAATTGTTTGAGAAAGATGGTATAGCCAGTGGTGAAGAGTTAGGAGAATTTGTTCTGAGGGTGACAATGGCCAATATCTGTCATCTCACTTTAAGTGCTAGTGTTGCAGCGAGATCAGACCAGGGTTGTCAAACCATTTCCACTTTGAAAACCACAAGCAAGGTGCTATGCCCAAGTAATACTTGAAGGATTGCTAAGAAAATGTCAGAATAATTTATTTTAAGTTGTACGCTGTCAGTCTTTTTCTGATGGTTATTACTTTACCTGTTTGTATCATGCATGTTTACTAGGCGAGAACTATTGTTTCTGAATTCCGATATGAAAACTTACTTAACTTTTAACATAAATTATTTCTGTGAACACACAGCTGTATAAATTGGCAATATGAACAGTGTAGGAAGTGACCCTGGATAAGAGAAGTCTACAATGAGCTATTTCTAAGCTATTGGATTATGGAATGTTCTGTCTACAAGCTACATCATCCACACCGTACCAGCTACCACATGCCGAACTGTTTTTCTCTTTTATGTCTGTTCTGTTCTGTTTATTGTGTTATTGCCATGGAAAACTGTGAGATTAATCTCCATGTTACCAGTCTCCTCATATGTCTTGTTTTCTTTTGTTTTTCGTGACTGAACTTGTTGGTTGCTTGTTAGTAAAGCACTGACAGACTTCACAGTTGTAACTTAGCGGTAACAAAGGAAACTGAAAACAAACATGCCGCGTGGTGGCTGTGAGACCTCGCAGGTTGTTCCTCTCCCCACTGTGAGGAGAGCAGCCAGGTGTAAAAACCACACATTCACAGAATTCTCAGGCTTCCAGTTTAACAGCACTGTGTGTTAACTAACTAGCAGGTTTGCATGAAAAGCAAGCTATGTTTAGGCATTTTTTGAGTAGGGTCTTTGATTGAATGATGCAATTTGCAGGTAGCTGTTGAGTTACTCCAGTCTGTGTACATTTGTGTAATCTAAAGCTTGCATTGCTATTGATAGCATTTGGTATCACAGAACTTTTGCTGTCAAACCTTGCTAGAAAAAAAACAAAAAAAGTGTGTTTGAACCTGCAATATTACAAAAGTACATTTATAGACACACTGCAGTGAATGTTGCTCCTGACTGCACCAGCAGTGACAGGATTCAGTACAGTTTGCTGACATGTATGACCCTTGTAGTTTGTGTCCAGGTCTGCACTGTGATTGTTGTAAGCAAGTTTCACTGTTGCTCCTCGCTCTCCACTTTGAACCTGAGCCAGCTAGCCTGGGGCATATTAGGATTTGGGTGGGGGTGGGTTGAGGCATGACTGAGAGGCATATGTGAGGTGAAACTACTAAGTGACTTCTTGAGTCTGAGGGTTAAGGATTTGGGGACCCTGGACTAGTGGGACTTGACTGCACATTCCTTCACAATCAGCTGCAGTTAACAAGACTTTTATCATTCACCCAGTAAGAGCCAGGGTCCTTCCTGGCTGCTTTCTCATGGAGTCTGGTGGAATTTTTATAGCCTGTTGAGGCACCAGTAAGATTAAAGGTTCTTAAAGAGAGATGAAGTGTTGTGCTCACCCCTTGGAGCCCCTGCCCTGAGTTATAGGGTCACAGGCCTTATCCTGATGAGGTGCCCTGACGTCACCCCTCTGTGGTTTGGGGAGTTTTGGGGGATTTTGTGGTTGGAACTGTGGGGTTCAGAGTTCGTGGAAGACGAAGGGTGTGGTGGTCACCATGGAAACCGACACACTCATCACCTCTTTGGTGAGCAAGTGAGAGAGGTTTCATTCAGGGTCCTGTGCTATTGAAGACATCACAATGGAACAGGCAGGAAAGAAATTTTTGGAATTCCACTTTTGGAAAAAATTTGCACCCTCTTTCAAGGACAGCGAGTTGTTTAGGTCTGTATTAAAAGATAGGAAGTCTACAAAAGGAAGCATATTTTTGGACGTGGTGTTTTTTTTCTTGTGAAGGTTTTGATGTTTATGTGTGAGGAAGTGAAGTCATGTGGTCATAAAAGACTAAAACCTGGAGAGATGTCAGTGGAATAATGGATAGGTTTGTTTGTTTTGGTTTAACCCCTTAGAAAAACCTTCAAGTGTCTTCATACTGTAATGGAAGACTGAGCTTTTTCTGATTCCTCTCTGTGGGAGAATATACTATGAAATATCCAGACTTAACAAAAAAATATGATATTTTCTATTTTCCAAACGTACAATAACATCAAAATCCTTAAGTCTCCTCTTGCTGTTTGAGTTAACAGCTTTCATGAAAAGTTGTAAAAAGTTTACTAATCCAAAAAAGTTTCTAATCCTCATACCAATCCTTTGCAAAATTCTCATACCAATCCATTGAAAAATACAAGGTGATGTAATATTCTGAAAAAGGTCATTCTAATAAGGCTCTCTTAATCCTTAAAATAATTAAAAACCCTATATCAAGAGACTTGTCAGGAAAGTTTATAATTGTCTAAATCAGAGGTGAGAAATGAGGGCCACTGCCATTTCCTGTTTTCATGCCAACTTCTGGCCTCAATTACTTAATTAGCATTAAAATTTACCAGAATTTTCCAGGCCCGGAGTTGCCCACCCCGGTCTAAATCTTGACTACTGTTTATGCATACTTTGTGTTTAATGTACAGTGTTCATGCGTGTTGTCTCTAGCTATTTACCTGTGGAGCTGCTGTTTTTGTCAGGTCACTCCTGAAAAGAGACTTTTAATCTTGACTATGAATTGCTGCAGCCACCCACCTAAGCATGTCAGCATAGAGTATCGTAGTTCATAGGTCAGTATCTATCCTCAGTGCATCATTGTTCAGATAGAGATAAAATGAACGCAATAACGAATGCAATAAATACAAGATGGTAATAAATATGCAGTCACCAAATCCTCTTCATGCATTATCTATCATAGCAACGCCAAGTGGACTTGTTAGCCATCTGAATGCATATACACTTATTTGATAACCGTTGACAGTCATGAAAGCTGACATAAAAGTTGCTCTGGTTGAGTGCCTGCTGTTGGGTTCATAAACAGAGCAGGAGAAAAGATGTGTCTGTCTAGTTGTCTGCTGTTAGTGAGAAAAGTAAATAAAGGTGAGGTTAGGATTAGACTGTGTGGGGGTTATGTGGGGCTATGGTTGTTGTTCTGGATTATGAGATACAGTATGTTGGGGAGGGAGGATGATGTATGCTCAATGCTTTACTTACATCTTAGATTTATATTCCTGTTCAATCATCCAGACGGCTCATGCTAACTTTAACCATGATGAACCCATTTTTGGCCAGTGGAGATACAGGGCATGTAGAGATATGATTAGCTATTAATTTAGATACAAAATTACTTCTGGCTGCCTGTTTCTTGAGGGAGTGAAATGTGATGACCTCACAATGACGCCCTGCCTCACACTGTCAGCTGTCTTATTGTGATGTAAATCGGGTCATCTCTCTCCACCCTGGTTCATATTTAGCCCCTATGGAGACTATATAACAATGGCAGACCCCCTGGCGGGCTATTCTGACAGCACAGTGGGTCATTTGGCACCTCTGCATGTATACCAGGCGTCTCTTTTTAACTGTTCCCTACACATGGCCTCTATGTGCTGTACTATAGAGCCATAGGACTGGGAACTGCATTTTGAGATGAGATTCTTCTCACAGTTGAGAGCAAGTACAGACACTGGGCAAAACAAAAACCAATGAGAAAGTGTGTGCAGCCTGATCAGATGTTTTTCTGTGATGATCCAAAGTACAAACAGAAGCAGTCCACTGATGCTTGAAGGAAGGTAAACATTATGGAACCATGATTTCTGTAATCCGTACAATGAAACTGAGAATGTTCAATTAATATAGCATAGTTGCCAAATAAATAAATGTTATCACTGGTAACAATACCAAAGAAAAACTGTATTTTGAGTTTCCTGCTCAGCTACCATGCCAATGCTATCCATTACATTCAGAATGAACAGCAGTATGACTACTACAGTATATCATATTCACGTAGTATTTTGGCATGTACAGTTATCTTTAAAATCTACATTCAGTGACACAGTTCATATATTCAATATCTTACACTGTCCTTTTGCTTTAGGCCAGACGTGAGCAGGTGTTCTGTTTAAATGGTAATCCATGTATCTGTGTCCTTTTGTACAATACTGTAATGATGTGCCAAAAAATAATGAATTGAAAAATAAGAGTGCTGTCTGGTAGATGCAAAAGTGACTGTCAACATGATCTGCTTACACCCCATTGTGTCTTACTGCTTAGATTTCACAGAGTTGTATGAACACTTTTTTTTTAACTTGTTCTCCTTTTCTCCCAAATTTGGTATGGCCAGTTGTTTTCATCAGCTCTCCACTCTAAATTTGGGAGTGGAGATGAACATGTGGTCTCCGAACACATGATGTCAGCCACCACTTCTTAACACACCACAATTCATTAGTCAAGCTCACACAGACATGAGTCAGACGAGGACACTTCATCTGCCGCTCAGCAGGTGGATCACAGGTTCACAGTCAACCTGCAGGGGTCGCTAATATGTGATGAGATGGTGTCATCCCCGACGATTGAAACCCTCCATTCCGTGGGCAGTGCTATAGCCAGTTGTGCACTGCCCCGCAGTGCTACCAGACACAGTCAGCGCTGTTACAGTCCGGATTTGAAACAATGCATGTGCCTCGCTCAGGTCCAACAAACGCCCCTCAATCGCCCCCTCTTTCCTGCCGTCCCGCTCTGCTTGGGTGCCCCCCTTGTGTTGTCTCTGCCTTGAGGGCACTTCCTCAAACCCCAATCTTTTCCCCGTCTGTGCGTGTCAGAGTTGCTGAACTTGTGCTCTGGATGTTAAACACACTTGCTCGGATTCTCTGTGAAGATTAATTTAGAGGAAACAGGGTTGTTTTGCTTCTGCGAGTCTTTGAGCAGGTTTTTCGTGACCCAGCCTTAAAAGGTTATCGGTGTACTGATGCCACAATAACGCAGCAGTTGTGTGAATTCTTTTCACTGCAATCAAGCTGAATGTAGCTTTGAACGCCTTCCCGCTCCACTCCCTCGCTCCCCCACTCTTCACCACCTTCCCTCCCACTCTCCCTCTCTTCCTCCTTCCCTCCCCACTACTCCCCCTCTCTCTCCACCATCCATATATTGACTTTTACTTTTCCCTGTCTGAAATGGTTTATTTTTGCGTGAGGAATAAATTTAGCTATAAAAGCCAATGAAAATCTTACAGGTTTAAAAAATATATAAACATGTATAATAAAACACTGTAGTAACCAAACCTGTTCCTGGAGATCTACCGTCCTGTAGGTTTTCACTCCAGCCCTAACAAAGCACACCTCATTCAACACCTAGAGATCTTGTTAAGCTGCTAATGAGTTATTTTATTCTCTTTGGCGGCTTTGTGGTTTAATTTGTACATGTTCATACTTTTATGGGATTTAAATTTTAATCCAGTGTTCTGCTATTATGTCCTTTAAGAGTGCAAAAAATGCCACCATCAGCCATATCTTGACTTACTAAATGAAATGCTAATTTATCATACAAAATAAAATATCTGACTGTGGAAAAAGATTGTGTAAAGCTTAAGACAAAGTGGCTGGCGAATGATCCTTAATCCTGTGGCTTTTCCTCTCATTTTGGGTTCTACCCTTGTTTGCTGGACTTGTGTTGACAAGGTACATAAATGTATATCCAGAGACGATGCCAACTTATGATGGTGCTCTGTGAAGAGCCTGGCGGCATACAAGATGAAATGGAGGCATTTGTTACACACTGGCAGGCGTTGAGTTTCAGCCACTTACTCTAGTTGAAATGGCGGCTACACACAGGACTGGTTTCACGTTTCCCTCCCCACATATTTCCTCTAATAAGGGAGGTCAGGTGGCCAAGGAAACAATGGAGTATTAATATCAGAGTATTAATGTCTGGCAGGAACTTCATCTCATTCCACAGGCCTGTCCTGGGCAGGGCCTTGGGCGAGTTGGTAGCGGGTTCGGTTAGCGCAGCCCGAATGCTTCAAAGGGAGAAAGACGATAATAAGATTGGGTTTTGGACATGGAAACAATTAGGTCATGTCATAGCTGTCACGGACAGCGGCTCATATCTCACAATCCCACTGGCAAAGCGAAGGGTACGGTGGACTCCATGTTCTCCAGTACCCAAAAACATCATGTCACCAAGGCCTATGCAGTGGCACTGTACCTCTGCTGCAGGAAACACTGCAGTGTATCAGAACAGACAGCATGGTCTCTGGGACTCCTCAGATAGCCATGTTCTTGTGAAGTGCATTGCTGTAGTACATGATGCTGTTATACTCTCATCTCGCGTCCATGCAGGGCCTCAGAGTGTGACAGCCATGTGATCTACTGCATGGCATTCTCCATGTAACCCACCCCTTGCATGTAACCCTGATCTTTGGCCTATGACCTACGCAGATCCTCTTCTGACATACTCTCCGCCGTCATAGCCAGGGCCCCTCTTGCTCGTTTTAGATTCGTATTCACCTGTTCCGTCCTTGAGACGTGACGTTTTGCATACCGAAATGTAGCTAGTTTTCCACTGCGTGGACTCCACATCCACCAAGCGAATCACTCAGCGATCAGCTAATCTCATGTCTTCCTCATCAACGCCCCGTCTCTTGTCTAAATAACCTCGGGGAGCAGAGTATAGGGGTGGCGTGTGGCTTCTGGATCCTTTGGGGGAATCTTTACGCTGGGAGCGTATTTATATTGGCAGGATTAGATTAAAGTGTTTCCTGTCAGCCAGAGCTTAATCTCCCCACAAAAGGTGCAAAGGTTCATCCCTCTAATTTGTCAGATGCTTCGTTTAACTGAAAATTATTTTTTTTAGCAGGACCGGAGTCTTTTGTCATGCACTATTACTTGATCCCTGCTGATCAGGACTTTAATGGCTTGCAATCCAGATGGACGATCATGGTGGTTGGGTGTCGTGTGATTTTTAATTTTTTTTTTACTTGATTAGAAAATTAGCCGGCTGTTAATTGCTATTATGGACTAAGATGGTCGAGCGGGGAGTTTACACCTGAGTCTGGTGTCAGGGATGTCTCCTGGGGTGAAATTTATTTTGCCTGGCTGGTTGCGACCTCCAGAATGCTGCTGATGGCACAAAACCTAACAGCCGTTTAGCCTTGCATCTCCCCTCTTAAGTGGGTCTTGCTTTAATGTTTGCCATTTGAAAGTAGGGCTGATGTTATTTATGTGACATTACAGAGCATCACATGTTTTTGTCATCAGTTCACACATGTATTTATGCACTTGTTTTTGTACAGTGAAGATGAGTACGGTATCACCGCAATATGAATTGTATTGTAGTACTCAGGATATTGGAAGGCGATTACAGATACCCAGCCTGGTGAGGTAGTGGTAGAGTGGGTACAGTTGTGGTTTTAGAGGCAGGTACCCAGGTATCGGGCACATAGGTGGCAGAGGTACTGACAGCGCCATGACATGTGGCACCTAAATCTTTCAGACACTTCAGGGTTAATTCCACTCCCTTTCTAGGCTGCTATATCTTCTCGCCTCCAAAAAGATATTTCAGCCCTACTTCCACATTTCACACAGTTTATGTAGCATGACTAATTGTGAGTTTCGAGTGAGTGTTCTTGACCAGTGTGACTGGTAGAGCGCAGAGGAGATTTATGACTTCTGAGAACACCTGGTCCTTCCCCCTCCCTCCCTCCCTCACTTTGTCTGCTCTGGAAGGGCACAGAGACCTGTAAAGCAGTGTTGATGTGCATCATCTCTTCACATTAGAAAAGATCTTTTGATAGATTAAGGAACTTTTTACAGCTGGCACTGACTGGACTTCGAAATGTTTCAGTTCAGATGTAGTCATTTCAATTTAACCCATTCCATGGAACGTCTGGTCAACTTGTTCAGCCGTTGAATGCCAAAGTGAGGCAGGAGTGCAGGTAAAGTGCACTCTAGGGGAGAGTTGAGAGACTTCTTTATTTGCTTTCTCGCCTGACTGTGTTGTTTGTTTCGCACTTGAAAAGGCACCTCTAAAAAGAAGCCGACCATTGATCGTCAAAATTTGTTCTAGAAGGGTTTCGGAAACGTGAGCCCTGTAACCTATAGCATTGAAATGCTCCTCTTGTGCTGTGGGTGACCAAACAACACACCACCCTGTATGTATATCCTGAGGGTGAGTCTCTGTGGAGCCGCAAAGTCATCTGTCAGTAATGCATCCCTCTTGGTGTACAGTGACACCGCCAATATGAGGTCATAGCGCTAGAGTGCCGCACTGTGTGGCTGAAGAAATATCGTGACATGGACACCCAACCAAAGAGAGTAAATCCGAAAGCTATTTGTCGTGACAGACTGCCTGCCCATCTATGTATGACATCAAAAGAGACCATTTTCTACCAGGTAAACGATGAGTCGTTTTGACATTCAGGGACACGTCTCTCTATGTGGGCCATGACAGAAGAGGCTGTTGAACGTCAGGGGAGACTCCAGAAAGATTTGCTGTACTCTTGAACAGGAAAAAGGGACATGTCGCAGGCCCTCAGTGTGTCCTCCCGCCACACAAAGCAGAGCATTCCGACATTCCTGTTTTAAAAATTTTGCGGACATTGTGCGAAGGTTATGAGACTGAGGCAGGAAAATATGTTTCCTCCTGAAAACCCGAATAAATTCACAGCTGCATGTGCCATTTATGAAAATAATCCCTTGGAGAGTTCCTGTGCACCGCCTTTCTCCTTCCTGCCACGTGCGCTTTCTGCAGCTCTTAGACACATCAAACTATTGGTTCCCTCTCCATGCAAACTGAAGACACCCAATAGAGTTTGGCCTACATTCATTCAACATTGATTTTCAAGTTGAACACACAATAGAGAGTAATTTCTTTGCAGAAGGTGTGATGAGTTGAATGACCACCAAAACGATTTCACCTGTGCACTCATGAATGAAAAAATTTCTCACTTACACTTATTTGTTAGTGAAAGTTAAGGGTGTATTGATTGAATGCAGGCCTTGATTTATATGCATCACAATTTGAATATGACTTAATTAAATGGTGATTATTTTTACAGCTGTTTCTTTTTTCGCAGCCATCTTTCTTGGGAATTTTTTTAAACGTATCACAGTATCTTGACAAAGTCTTAATGAAATGGTGATATGCTGTTTAAGGTGTTTTTCTTGTTTTGGCAGTTATATGTAACACAATCTCCTATGGACTTTTATGTAATCAAAAATAATAGGAGGAGTTTGTCATGCCAACGGCCTGAAAGTATGTTTTGTCAGTCAGCTGTGCTCACCTGCAGGCATCAGGAAGGGAAGGCCTCCGTTGTCTGTTTTATTAGCACAAGGTGTCAATCCATCTCTCCTGACTGTAACCTGATCACCACTGAATTGTACAACTACATGTTTTAAGGCCATAACTGCCGTGTTATCCTGCGCTAACTTGTGTTTCAGATGAAAGCAAGCACTCGAGTTTGTGTTGTAGGTCATACTCCTAATCCGCGGCAGTTTCCAGTGTACATCGGAGAGGAGAGAGAGGATAATTTCCAGCTTCTGATTCCCAGCTATGCAGACTGCTTGTGTTCTCTGTCCTTCTTCCCTTTATGAGTCAAATACGTTACCATGGCGCTTCGTCCTGTGAATTGACCATAGACATTAATTATGGAATCATCACCTCAAATCGGGGAGTGATCGCAGGATTGTGAAGGAGATTATTTAGGGCCACGACTACTTACCAAATTTATATAAATTGGGAATCGGAAATCACAGAGATGAAATTGTGTATGCCTGTTACACTTTTTACTGTAATAAAAAGCTGTTAAACTTCAGATTTTTCATTTAGAGAGACAGTGATAAACATGAAAGGCAGCCAGCATTTAAGTAAATTTAAAAAAATTATATTCATCAACCATGTAGCAGGGTGTGCAATTGAGATTGAGGAAGGCTCCGCCCCCTACTTCAATGTGATGATTGACAGCAGCTGATCCTGGTGGAGTAGCGTGGGAGCCCAAGTGTGTCTGTGCGAAACACTTGTGGTCAGACAGCTGGATGAACAGATATTCACGGCTGTTTGTTGGGGAGGGGTGGGGGGCAGGGATGACTGTGTGTTGGGGGGCAGGGGTGTGCGGGACAGGGAGTACTTCACGTGCTACATCTGGGCCAACTTCTGCACAGTCCCATCTGTGCCAGATTATCAGGGGCTGCACCAGAATACTTCTAAGGTCTGTAAAAGTAGCCAATCCTGTATGCAGAAGGACATACAAATAATCGGGGCGTACAAATGGGCACTCGCGATCTCTACAAAATCACGGCTCCCCATGTCAGCCTGCCATTCCCCTAAGTGTTGTAGTTGCTGTGTTTCAGTGTGAATGGAAACAAGTTCTTTGGTGCCATTCAGCCTTGTCCAGTACATTAGTTCAGCAATATAAAACCAGGGTCACTCTGAGACACTACTGGGCAGAATTCACATTTGCAGTCTCTTCAGAGATGGACATAATGGCTGACTTCTCGCATTCCCCATGGCACTCCTTGGGGATTAAATGTTGGACAGGTGGGCACCTGTCAGTTCCAGAGGGAATGTACCATAGTTACAATATTGGCAGAGGGGGGGGAGGTCACAGTAGGGTATTTTATTTCAGATGTTTCTATGACTACACAGTTAATCACCTGTGAGATTTATATCTCCATCGAGATTATGTGACAGCTTTTCCTGTCAGTTCATAATCACCAGGCAGGCTACTGGCAGTTTAAAGCTGTCCTATTCTTCCTCCATTGGAGGCGGAAAGGAAATGTGGCACTAGCCTGTGTTTGCAGGTGTGGTGGGCGTAGTTGGCCACTACCCCAACTCTGTCCCACCACAGTGTCTGTAACCAGGCAGGACTAAGATCTTGCCATTACTCTGGATGAACCTGGATAACATGGGTTATTATTTACACTCCCTCCTGGATCTGTTCCTCTCTATGCATGCCTGAGAGAGTGTGCGTGTGTGTGTGTGCGTGTGTACATTGTAGACAGGCCAGAGTTGTGAGCTTTTTTTCAAATTAATATAGAGAGGGTACCTGCCTAAACGAAGCATTTTCCACAGGGCAGTGATAATTTGCCATTGGATGTCTGTCACTTTCTCTTATGCAAAACCACAGGCCACTGATAAAACCCATGCCTTTGAACAGGAATAGAAGAACCTCAGCTTTCTCTTTCGATAGAGTGCCTTAACCGGTCCTTGGAGACCCATAAATCACAGAAAGTTGCTGTATTTGACAGGCTTCTCTTTATGTGCATTATACTGGAACTGTGTTGAAAACCACAGCAGTTACACACAAGTGTAGCGTGCCTATTGTTGATTCCTTAAAGGTCATTAATCAGATATTGGTAACCCACAGAATGGAATAATCTCATGGAAGGCTGTCCTTACATGGACACCTCTAGGATGGGGTGCTCCAGAGACCTCAGCGTATTCAGTACACTAATCTCTCGAAGGACCTGATCACTATGATCAGGGTGCTAACTAGCCTTATGGTAGGCTCTGTGCAACTCTGAGGAATGGCACGTTTATGTTCTCATGTTGCATATTATGCCAGGAGGTTCAGAGAGACAGTGTGAAACAGAGTTGTGTTTAATTTCTGCTTTGCAGCAATTGGCACTTATTTTGGCTTTGTAAAAGTTGAATTCATGAAAATATCAATCGTGTAATTTCATTCCTATGTATGCATTTTTTTAATATCTGAAAATGGCAATGAACTTGACATTACTTAATATAGAAACATCGATAGTAAGTGCTGTAGTAAAAACAATGTATAAACCTTTTTTTCTCTCATACCATACCTGTCACCTTTAGTGAAGATATGCACTGACTGTTTCGGAACACCTTGGCCTAACATTACCCCTCTTTTTGTAAAGTACAGACCAGTTCAATAGTTCAGCTATTTTATTAAATAAATATAAAATAGTGTAATAAATCATTCTTAGCTTCGTACATTCCTTTTACTGAGGCTGAATATTATAAATGGATGCAGACAGGCGTAAAAATAATCTTGCTTTTTTATTTTCTGGGCAACTGCCTCTCTTATCGCTTCTTTCTCATGGTGGCGAGTTTATGGAAAGAAAGCAATTTTCTTCTGTCTTGAAAGTAATTTTATCTCCTTTTTTCATTTTGATTAGCCATTTACACCAATATGAAATTCTACTTTCATTTATTTGTTTTTTCCATTATTATTATGAAAGTATATAAGTTTTTTGATAATGGTTTTTTTGTTGTTAGTTGTTCTTCTGTTTTCTTGTAGATTTCTCCATTAGTGATCTATTCTGGCACTGTAACCTTTTCAGTGTTGTATGGTGATGTCATTTATTCCAGTGTTCGGACCGGTTCTGGCACTTTGCTTTCTCGGAATTCTATAGTAGTGCAGATAATGTTCTGTAGTGACGTAATTTGCTCCCCAATGTTCTATGGTGATGTACTTTGTTCTCTGTGATCTATAATAGTGCACTTTGATTATCCAGAACTCTCTGGCTGTGGAGATGTGTTTTTCCAGTGCTCTCTGCCTGTGCACTTTGTAGTGGCATTTTCAGTGGTAATTTCATTTATGGAAATGTAGTTTTTTATTCAGTTATATAGCTAATGTGGGCTGTGGCATTCTAGCATGTCATGGGGAGTTTCCTGTCAGAAGTGTATGATAATGGAAAAGTGAGATTGCTTTTGGAGGCGGGTGTCTCTCAGACAATTCCCACCGCAGCCTGCGTCTGTCCGTCAGGGCAGCCCTTCTCTTGGGACTTGTGGGGCAGGTGCTAGCTGCGCAGGCACTGGAGGTCGGATTCAGTGCGAAGCGAGAAGGGCTATGAGCGGTGGCCAGTGGCTGGGAGGGGCTGGTGGGAAGGCTGAGTGCCAACCCTGGCTTGTTCATGGCTATTCCCCCCCCCCCCCCCTTTCTTCATACAGTATGTTGGTTGGCAGAGGTCCAGGACTTTAATGAGATTCCAGGCTGAGTTGTTTCTTTCTGAAAAGACCGAAAGCAGGAGGAATTGCAGTGAGTCAGAAATCATGGCTGAGAGATGAGAGTGGGGCTCATTAACCCTGGACCTCAGGAATAGACAGATTCTCATGTGTACCACCTGAAACCGGGGGTCTTTAATTTGATTATTCTTTGCAAGAGATTGATTAATGCTTTTCTTCAACATCCATTCTATAACATGGAAATAGGATATTAAACTTTGTTCTGGCATTCAGTGTTTTTTCCCCACAATTAATTTGTGCTTTGTTTTACTTGTCATACGTGAATATTTTAAAACATCTTTTCATACCAACACAGTTAAAACAAGTTATTGTGTTGGTATGTACAGAATAAACTCTATAATCATCTATTGTTTAGTCGATCGCTGACAGACATCTGGGTCCCTCACACCCACATGATGTGCTACAACAGCCGGAAAGAACGTGATAAACACATCTTGAGCTTTTGCATTCACTCTTGAGTCCATAAATTAAGGTCAGCTACCTCCTAAAATTACCCTTTGACAACCTCTGAAATGCACAGCCCTTCAAAGCAGCTGTTTAAAGGCTTCCCAAAATTCCTAGCTGCGCAGTTCCCACCCGTAATGTCGTCAGAAAGTCATCCTCTGCAGCGTCACGGTCCCACAGGAAAGAGATCAAAGGCATACTCGGCCTGTGTGTGAAAAATAAGGTCAGAAACACAGAGCTCTGAGCAAATGGAAAATGGAAAAGTGTTTACATTATGTGGAAAATGGGTGGGGCTGTGGGGTGATAAAAAAACAAGCACATGGAGGGCAGATAAGGCAGGTTATTGTAGTCATGTGCTGGAAACTGCGCAGTCCCAGGTAGAACCCTGACACGGAATGGAGTCTCTGCAGTTATCTGTTTCCCCACTCGCTTCTCATTATGCTAATCCAATTTGGCACATGTGCGATGAAAAGCAGCCGGCCCACAAAGTTATATGGCCACCACTGTGCTCTACCCACATGCCCGCTTCGCTGCAGTCTTTAAGACTCGGAAATAGAGAGCCCTGCATCTACCCTGAACAATCTACTCTCTTCTGAACTTATCTCCCATCATCTATCCCCATCGGATATTCGGTTTGAGAGCATAGGGGACTCTTGTCCTCCAGGAAAAGATATACAAGCTTCTGATTTTGGCTTTTCTAAACTACCCAGTGAAAATATTCACGCATACCTTGTGCATATAGTTTGACTTTATCTTAGTCTTTATGGCTCTAACAAATGGTTTTCCTAGGTTTTCCAGAGTTTGATATTCAAATTTGGATCAGATTCAAACATTGGTCCAGCTCCGGTTAATTATTTTATGGTAAATTAATAAACTAATGTGAAGTAGGCATCATTATCGAAAATGTTTTTTTTAGTATTTTATGTGTAAGTAGTGTTACAGTTTAAATAAATTGCATTTTACTCTTTATACATTTTTCTGCACTGTGCTGTGTATTCAAAATGTTTATGGTCTCTTGTCCCGTTATGGTTATGTGGCTTTTCCTTCTGTTCTAGCCTAACATCGGACGCTTGGGCCTCCCGCACGGTCCCTCGGGCGAGAAGGTGGCCGTGGTCGCCGTGGACGACTGCGACATCGCCATGGCGGTGCGCTTCGGTGGCCAGATTGGCAACTACTCCTGCGCCGCCCAGGGCACCCAAACCGGGCAGAAGAAGTGAGCTGAGCTTTTTTTTCGTCTGTTCCTCACTCGGAGTCCCACCCCTGGGGCAGATTTTCACTTTCGGTCTCTCCCTTTCACGCTCAGATGCCTCCTTTGGGCCTGTGCTTTTCTGCCCTCTGCCTCGGGCTGTTCTCTCGAGCAGCAGGCTGTAGACACAGTCGAAGCTGCGAGCCTTTTGGCCAGAAGGCACCATTTAATTACCAATAATTGACAAAAGGTCACACTCCTCCATTCACACCGCTTTTCACCGCTGATAATCTCTGTAGATCTTTATACCGTTCGGTGGCAAGCTTCACGGAGCTTGGAACTGCTTCAGGCTCAAATCTTATCTTTTCAGCTTTCACTTCTCTGCTAATTGCTTCTCTATCTGAAACCAGATGCAAAGAAAATGAGTTCAAGCGATTATGTGGTCGGTGGAGGCAACTTGTTCAAACACATTAGATTTTTTTTTAAAAAGGCCTAAAAGGGAATGCAAATGAGCCCCTACAGAACAAGTGGCTCTGGTTTGATAGGTGGCAGCCTGTTTGAGAGCTGCTCATGTCTCCCTGCTCATTAGTCAACACTTGATTTCTTGGCCGCTTGCGGTGAGTGTAAACCAGTTCCTCCTGCCTAACCCTGCCCCGTTTCTGCAGTAACCAAAAGCAACAGTCTCAAACATAATGTGCCAAAAAATATGAATTCCCACACAGAACTATCCAAATAGTTTTAAATGCCATTTGTTTATGTGTCTGCGGTATACTGTTTTTGGTCTGGGTCAAAGTTGAGTACAATTTCAATAATATGACAACTCAATTACCAGTGATTATAGAATGTTGTTGCCACAACCCCTGGTTTTCTGATGTGGGAATTTAGAGGAGTGAAGGAGCATGCCTCAGTTTTGCCTGCAGTTAAGTCTGTGTGTTCATGACATGTGTGCCTGGAAGCTGAAACGGAGTAACTGTGGCTTTTCCTCTGCAAGCTGTACTTGTTTTCTGCACACCTTATTTTTTTTGTTGTTGAAGTCGACGGGCGACAATTCAGAGCTGGAACATACAAATACAAACATGAAAAGCTTTCCCAGACAATCAGATTAATCATCGGCAATCTGCTGGCAGAAATGGGATAACAGGAAAGGCATATCAGAAAAGGTTATAAAATTGTTCAGATGCTCCATCAGAGATTTTGTCTGTACCATGGGTTATATAACCACACTAAGAACAAGTGCTTTAGCTAGTTATTCCACTTGACAGCCCGAATTTTGCAGTGCTGTACCACAGTCTATGAAATTTCCTCTCCTTGTTGCTAACTGGAGAATCAGGCACAATAGCCTAATAGCTAATACAGTGACCTCCTTCAGAGTTTGTGTCTGTTGTCGCTAAGGCTCAGACACCTAGCAGGAAAGTTTGTCCCAGAAGGCAGTGTCTCTCTATCTCACGGTCCTGACCCCCTACAGGTCCCTGGACCTTACCGGCCCGCTGCTCCTGGGCGGGGTTCCCAACCTCCCGGAGGATTTCCCGGTGCAGAACCGAGACTTTGTGGGCTGCATGAGGAACCTGACCATTGACGGCAAGCCCACGGACATGGCCAGCTTCATCGCCAACAACGGGACCACTGAAGGTCCGCCCTATCCTGGCTCCATCTCCCAGCTGCATTACATTACAGTCATATCATTATGCTCCAAACACTGCTGCCAAGCTTTATATCCCCACCAATTTCCTCAGCTGTTTCCGTCCACGTCAGGGCAGTAATAGTTTATGTGTGAAATCCTTTCATATTTGACTTGTCTTATACCTGAGTTTGGACTTGGAGAAAGCAATGTGTGTGCATTGGCTGACTGTAAGCTGGTTTCTGAAGTTACGATTTTTGTGTTTTCCTCTTCTGTCCACCTCTGAAATTCCCTGAGTAGGCTGCACAGCCAAGAGGAACTTCTGCGCTGGAAATGTTTGTCAGAACGGAGGCACCTGTGTGAATAAGTGGAACACATACTCCTGTGACTGCCCTCTACACTACGGAGGAAAAAACTGCGAACAAGGTGAGAGATGTGAGGAATGAGTGTTGGAGAAACAGAGGAAGACAGTGAATGTGTAAGATGGAGAATGTGTGTGTGTGTGCGTGTTTGTGTGCATGTGTGTGTGTGTAAGACAGGTGATAAAAACCTGTGATCTGTTGATTGCATGATTGTGTGATTGTGTGAAGCAGCAGCAGCTAACTGATTGTTAAGGAAGCAGACACTGCAGATAATGTGCCTGAGCTTCCTACAGAGGAAATGTCTCCACAGAAACAGTCAATGACTCACACGGCTATCCTAAAAGATCAGGAACAATGCTGTTTTTCTTTGGTAAAATGATTTAAGTTGAGGTGCTTGCCATTTGTAAACATGAATATGCACACTGTGCCTCTTATTCGTGTTTTAGAGCAGTCAGGTGACAGATATGTCACATGACCACATTCACAGATTGATTTTATTAGCTGGAGAAGGCAAGAACATTGTTGTGGGAAGTGTTTTCCTCTGGTCTAAAAAACACACTTGAGTGTCAACAGAATCAGTTCAAGAATTCTTTATCTTCTCAGTTTTTATTCCCAGCATTTGTTACAGTTTCCATTTGTTTGGCATTAAGATCCTGTGCACTCATAGGTTTACTTGGGTTTCCCATATAATTATGCAAAATCTGATTTGGGCAATTAGTCAAGCCTGAGTTCATTGTTTTTAGCTTTAGCTAAAACAACTGCCAATTGTTACTGTGCAGTAAGTGCTTTACACTGTAACTGCTCCTTGAAAAAAGAAATGATTGAACACCCTGTGTGTGGCTTTCCTTTTGGAGATGGCTTAGTTTGACCTTAATCCTGGAAATGATGCGCATGGCTGCCTACTCCCATGGTTTTGTTGCCAACATAGTAATATTTACCTGAAGGCAGGTAATTACAGGACATGCAAAGACTGAGTATGAGTCAGCATGCTGTTTTGGTCGTGAGCAGTCGCTAAATTGTGGTTTGGAATCAAGGCCAGGGAAGTGATGTTGAGGATGGAGCTAAAAGAGTGTGAATATGAGTACGGTTCATGGGGGAGTAAAGTGGTACTTTGTTTCTGCGGGTGGAGCCAAAAGGAGCAGTTGTGTTACAGATATTGTCAGGAGGGATACCGGTATGGTGGACAGGCTAAAGAAGTACCAGAGGTACAGTAAGAGTGGAGATAATATGGGCAGTGTTTTGGGTAGAGTCTCCACAGATCAGAACAGAAACATAGACGGGAAGATTCTGCTACAGGTAGTTGGCCCGCTACTCTGTCTTCGTGAAGGACAGTTAGCAGATTCAGAGGAAGTGATGGCTGACTGACTCATCCGACTGTCAGTTTGCGGTTGTGGTTTAATGGCTGGGCAAGCATTATGTAAGCTCCAACCCTAGGCCATAGCATGTCTTATGCCATTGATTGATTAATGCATAATTGTGTTGAACTCTTTCAGGGATAACTTCTATAGATGTCTTACAACATTTTTGTGGTAATTTTGTATTATGATAGATGCTTGGGTAGACATAACAGTCATTCTGCTCATGTGTCTACTATAGCTTGCTCCATCATGCTGAGCAACTGATTTAAAAGGCAAAGGCTCATGACAGCTGTGCCCATCTGGACAGTTTCTAGGGTAGGATTTCATGATAAATGCATTTCCTAGTTCTTGGAGTTCTTTAAAGTGAGAAGATATGCTTTAGTGACTTTGAAGGACTAGTGAATGTAACGTGAAAGCACCTTGACTCCCTGTGATACAATTTGTATGGAAATTAGCCAGCATACAGGTGAAGAGTTCTTTTACACGTGTAATGTTTGCATAGGGCATCTGTAGTGTCGAGCACACAGGAGAAATGCAAGTCACTGTGTGATCGCCAACCTGGAGGTGACCAGTTTTATTGGGATAGTCTGCTGCTAAGAGCTTTGTGTTTGCTGAATGAAGGTGTAATTTGTAATCGTACCCTCCCGGACCAGCATAGTTGTGTCTCAGAACTTCCTTTTGTCCCAGCACTGAGCTGCAGCTCCGGGCTTAGTCGATGGTATCGGTAGCAATTGTTTTCATTGCATCTGCTAAAGAGTTTTCAGAGTCACTGGAGCATTGTGCTTGAGAGAGGGGTAGAGAGGTGTGTGTGTGTGTGTGTGTGTATGCGTGCACAAAAGAGAGACAGAAAGAGAGAGAGAGAGCAAACTGAGAATGAGAGGGGGCTGCCAATACTATTTTCTCGCTCTCTCTCCGTCGGTCTGTCTCTCTCTATTTCTCTCTCCCCCCTCTCTCTGTCTGTGTTGTTTTAACAGATAATTGCAGTCATGCATCAGGAGAAACATTTGCCCTGGAGCCAATGAGAGTTAGAATAGTCTTGTCTTGCTTTCAATAGAAAGGGTGTTAGTAGCACTGACAGACAAGCCCTCAGTGGTTCTGACAACATTGTGCCTTCCTTTGGGGATTGTGCTCTCCGTAGGTGGTATCACAGAAGATCAAAAAAGCTCTCTATCTCCTGGCTTTCTGTGTTGAAAAGTAGTGTATTTCTTAGGCCTGAAAGCACATTGCACATGTTCCTTGAAGGCAATTATGGTAAGTACCAACACTCATGGATTTTTCTTAGAGATTTTAGCGAGTTTCTGCTTCATTGCTGCATTAGAGTGATTATTTCTGATTTTCTGAGTAGAACTCCTCTCCCACCTCCTCATATCGGAGTTGATTGTTCAATCCGCCAACACATTTGGTCTGTAAAATATGGGGTATGGCTTCGTGCCAGTCCAATCTGTCACCTTCGCTGGGCGAATGACTGAAGCGAAATGGAACATGGCCTGGTTAGGGCTTGTACTGGGGACCTGGGAAAACCAGGTTGCTTGTTTTATTGGCGAGTTATAATGGGGGTCTTCCTTCAGTGAGGAGGAAGAATTCAGTATGACTGTAGTAATGGGGGTGGGGGGAGTGTGCTGATTTTTGGATTAGACATTTTTTGGTCCTGACTCACTGTGTCCTGAGTCACTGACTATCCTGCTCTGTTTTAAAGAGCTGACCACAGTACAAGATTACAGACCTGTTTGTGTCACTCTGCCCATGGAAGCATCACCCTGTTTCATTAGCTTACATGAATAAATCCTTGACTCTCCAACTAATATGTGATTAACGCTCTGGCCCAGAATGCCTGCCATGCATTACCAAGGAGTTGAAGTTTTCTTCCCCTACACCCTCACTGTGTAACCCTTAGGTTCTTTGAAAGGGGTGATAATGTCTGCACCAAAGAAACCTACCTCTGAAGCATTTTGAAGTTGTTGGATTGGTGACCAAAATAGGCAAATAATTAATTAAAACGAATGGAAAAAAGGTTTAATTATCTTTTGATAGTTTTAATTATTTTGGCAAGAGGAACAAACTGCAGAACAAACATGTTCTAGCACTTCTGTAAAAGACTGTGCCACACCTTTAATGAGTTTTTCTCACAGTGAACAGTTTGCATGATTTTAGTCTGACTAAGCCAATTCTCCCTGAGGTTTGAATGTATTGTCTTGTTAGTTATGTCTCGTTTTTTGAGATCTCCCTTTTTCTATTAATTATTTTTGAAATATGCTATAGTTTTTGTTTGGTTTGTGAATATAATTACAAAAATAATTGCAACATACGTTAATTCAGGTACAATAATTGCAGCAGCTGGATTCCGCATTAGATGAATGCCTTGAACAAGTCAGATCAACATTCACTTGGAATTCGGAAGACCTGTGTAGATGTGTTGTATAATGCTTTACATTTACAACGAATCTAAGAAAAAATTTTGTACGAGTATTAACCGTGATGTAGTACAGACCTCTGACTGAATCCAGTCTACCCTTGTGATTAGTGTTTCAGTGTTCATCTTCTCTTTTTGTTTGTAATCCCCTCTCTGCAGTGATGCCGTCCCCTCAGCACTTTAACGGCCACGCCCTGGTGTCCTGGAGCGACCCGGACATCACCATCGCCGTGCCCTGGTACCTGGGCCTGATGTTCCGCACCCGGCAGAGCAGCGGGGCCCTGATGCAGGCCAACGCTGGAGCCTCGTCCCAGATCAACATACTGGTGAGAGAGCTTCACCGCCTCAGCGCTCCAGACAAAACACGGGGTGTTATGCCACCCTGGCAACCTCCACAGCAACCGTTATGGGAGTGGATACTACACTCTGTGACCCACCCCCATTTTTTTAAAACGTAAAAACAATTGTATGTACAATGACAAATGAATTGTTTAATTTGAGTGGAAGTAAATGGAGAGTTTATGGGATACAGTTTTTTTTTCTCGCTGCCCAGCTCAAGCTCTCTGACAGCCCATATGTATGTCCTGACCAACAAAAGGGAAGCAGTGCACTTTATGATCTTCTGTATGCTACTGTACTGTACTACAGCAGACCTCACACTTCACTACTGCACTGAGCAATAGGCTGAAGGATCTCCATCTCTCTCTCACTCTCTCTTCTTCTCCTCACCCCCTTACCCTTCTTCTCTCCCTCTCCCCACCCCTCTCTCCCTCTCTCTCCACTTTCAGATCAGGAATAATCATGTGTGTTTCGAGGTGCTCCTGGGAGAGACAGTGGTAGCGGTGCTGGAGTTCTCCCAGGTGCGGGTAAATGACGGGGAGTGGCACCACGTGCTGGTGGAGCTGAGCAGCAGCAAGGATGGGAAAGACCTCAAGTACACAGCCCTGGTGTCCTTAGACTATGGCATGTTCCAGGTAAAATATTCAAATATCAGGCAAATGGCACTGGTTTAGTAAAACAGTACCAGTAGGTTTGGTGTAAAACAGTACCAGTGGGTTTGGTATAAAACAGTACCAGTGGGTTTGGTATAAAACCATACCAGTGGGTTTGGTATAAAACCGTACCAGTGGGTTTGGTATAAAACCGTACCAGTGAGTTTGGTATAAAACCGTACCAGTGGGTTTGGTATAAAACAATACCAGGGGTAGTTGACTCACACTCTCTGGGGTTCTGCTCCACAGAGGACGGTGGAGATTGGGAATGAGCTGCCAGGTCTGAAGCTGAAGAGTCTGTTTGTGGGCGGGCTGCTGAAGAAGGATGGGTCTGTCCAGCAGGGCTTCCAGGGCTGCATGCAGGTGAGTCCCCCTCCCTACCTGTCCTCATCAGCACACCTGTTCACACCTGTGCACAAATATCCTGATTTGATACCTGTGCACATCTCCACCTCTGCATACCTGTTTCCACCACCTGTCTACATCTGTATGCTACACACATTTACACCTGTGTTGCACACCTGTTTCCAGGTCAGATGTAGTGCATTCTTTATGTGTGTATTCGCCCTGTATTCACCTGTATGCACACCTGCCATACTTTGCTGTTGGGATGGCGTGTTTGCCGGTGGGCTAACTGTGGTGCCTCGCAGGGCGTCCGTATGGGGGAGACGTCCACCAACACGGCCAACCTGAACATGGAGCAGGGCCAAAAGATCCGCGTGGAGGACGGCTGCGACCTGGCCGACCCCTGCGACTCCATCATCTGCCCCGAGCACAGCCACTGCAGCGACGACTGGAACACCCACACCTGCGTCTGCGACCCGGGTAAACTCCGCCCCAAATGACCAGCCCAATTACCGAGTCCTCAGCCCTTTTTATTCTGAGACCAGCTCTCTTCCTAAACCCTTTTACACTGAACCTAGACTTGTGTCTGAACAGTACTTCTCCTGTTCACTTAAACTAACCCTATTCCTACCCATATAACTCAGCCGAACTGAGCCTAACCCTTTTCTTCATTCATCAGACAAATCAGGAATAGGATGAGACTGATCACAGTGTTCCTGTCAAGTCCCATCCTATTCATAAACTGTTAAAACCTCTCTACACAGAAACTGTTCAGGAACAAAGATTCCCTTCCTCTGTGGCTTTTTATTCGTTTAACAGTATATTTGTATTAAAACCACATCTAACACAACCTGCATTTCAGGGTAATGTTTGCAAATTTCATATTCAGTGACAAAGCTCTTTTTTGATTCTTTGAGGTAGTTTGTTTGAGCCTTTTCTTATTGCCTTCAGGGTAAACACTGTCAAGTTGATGTATGCAAACATAAACCCATATGCTCATACGCACACAAACACTGTCAGATGCATTCACATTCACACTCCTGTGGTTTTTACTGCAGGTATCATGTATTCCTTGTTGTCACTGATGGGTCTGTTTCCTGTCCCGTTCCAGGCTTCTTTGGGAGGGACTGCGTGGACGCCTGTCACCTCAACCCCTGTGAACACGTCTCCAGCTGTGTCCACAAGCCCAGCTCTTCCCATGGTTACACCTGCGAGTGTGGAAACAGCTACTTCGGACAGTACTGCGAGAACAAGTACGCCCACCCCCTGCTCCCTGCCTCCCCCCCCACCCCATGCCCACCACACCCACCCCTGGAGGAGCGAGCTTAGCAGTGCTGCCTTTTCATAGATTTAAGTATTACAGCAAAAAAGCACCTGGTTACACATGTAGGGGAATTTATACTTTGTGTGTAAGAGTTCTTACTGAGCCCAGAGCTCTTCTGCTGCTCGGGGTGATGCAGTATTTATGGTGCAATTAGCTTTCAGAATCATGCACAGTTGTGTGGAGTGTGTGTATATCATTACTGCTACAGGATTGTGTGTGTGTGTGTTGAGTGTGTGTGCATGTGTGTAAGCGTAAGAGATATATAGGCTTGGTCCTATAGATTAGCATTATGACTTGCCCATGGCTGCAGGTTATAAGAGATAATCCCCACCCCTCCCTAGCCTCTAGTTTAGCTTTACTCTACGTCAGTGTACCTAGTTAGGCTAATGCGATCTCGTTAGTTTTGTATTTGGCAGGATTGTTTTGTTTGATTCTGATTAGGCAAATGTGATTTCAGTGCTAGTTTTGTACTTGGCAGGATTGTTTTGTTTATTTGCTGAACAGGTTACCCTACAGGGTTGGAGTCCTGATCTATGTGGTCACTTCTGACACTACGATATTTACTTCACTCTAGTGTGTTTTTCTGCACCTCTGTACTTTGAACTGATGCACTTGTCGTACGTCGCTCTGGATAAGAGCGTCTGCTAAATGCCTGTAATGTAATGTAATGTAATGAGATAGTGTGGCTGGCAGTGTGAACGTCATTTGCGGTTGGTGTGTGACAGTCCAAGCACAGTCTCAACCCAGCTGAGGAAATGATCAAAATGGACCTGCTGTGAGCTGGGTCAGGTTCCAATGTCTGTGCAGCATTGCTTATTATTAATGTTATTGCTATGTTAATTAACCCTGTGGGGAACCTGCCCTCGACTGGCTTTGATACTTGTCACAGAGACAGGCTGCAGTTTTTATTAGGTGTTAGTTCATGCCAAGATTTAACGACCTGATGTTGTGGTAATCAGCTCAATATGGACCATCATTTTGTCTGGGGACTGTATTGCCAGGCAGATTCCATAGCTGGCTTCAATTTGAAGGAGGAATTCAATGACTATTCCCAGTAGTCTCGAGAAGCATTGCAGATCAAACCCCTGTGTGTTGATCTTGGTGTTAACATTTCTGGTACTGAGCATATGCACCGTCCAACAGAATATTTTTGTAGACTTCAGTCTCATTTCTATGTTTTCACATAAGGATGAATGATTGCTGGTTCCAGGGCATGAGAATGATATGGATTATATATCTTCATTGCTTCTTTTCCCTCAGGGATGCGTATTACAGTCATTTAAGTCATATTCAATTTCCTCCACAGAATATTACTTTGAGTATAGGTCTTTGAAAAGTACTGACATGGGTAGATTTCTGTCTTTGTATGCATAAGTAATTGTTATGGTAATCAGCAAAGACTTGGTGAATGTGAGTTTAAAAGTGGAAAAATGAAATCTGTGCCCAGTCCAGCTGTCTAGATCATTGTGACAGTGTCCTCATTTACCTGTTTGCCTACAATATCAATGTAATTACTTGCATTTACATCATTTTTATTTGATATGTCATGAACTGCCAGTATATACATAATGTATATGTGCACAAAAAATTCAGAGGTAGTGAGAACAGACGCCATGGAATGTTCTAGTGTCAGTGACCTGGCTCTGCATATGGGTTTCAATTTCACGCAGGGTGGACCAGCCTTGTGCTCATGGCTGGTGGGGTAACCCAGTCTGTGGACCCTGCGACTGTGATGTCAGCAAGGGCTTCAGTCCCGACTGCAACAAGACAACAGGAGAGTGTCGCTGCAAGGTGAGAGTAACAGTCACGTGTGTCCTACCATGTGTGCTGCCATGAACATGCAATGCAAGCATTTCCTCATACAGTTGGCTTTAACTGAAGTCCATGTGCTGTGGGAATGGTGAGCCAGCAGGAGGCGCTAACTCTCCCACCGCTCTGCAGGATAACTACTACAAACCGATGGATGGGGACACCTGCTTCCCCTGCGACTGTTTCCACCTGGGCGCCGCCTCTCGCACTTGTGACCCCCAGACCGGGCAGTGCCCCTGCAAGGCGGGCGTGATCGGCCGCCAGTGCAACCGGTGTCACAACCCCTTCGCCGAGGTGACGATCAGTGGCTGCGAGGGTACGTTCCTCCCATCTCACCCCCACCACCCTCCCCACCCGCCACTCTAATCAGACACTCTGTGTTAGGTTTCAGGTTCAATGGATTCCCAAGACCCTACTCCACACTGATTATATTTAGGCTGCAGATTTCTTATTTGTCTGTCATCTTAGTGTGTGAAGTTAACCTTGTGGCAGGATTGGCTGTATCTTCAAAGCGAACAAAAAGTATTTGAAGGACTTCTTTATATTTAGCACTTGACTACAGGATGCAACATGAAAGCCGTTTTCCAGTGGTACAGTTTTTATTTTTTAATTGCATGAGAATTTTTTTGTGCACTGAATGTCATATTATGCACTGGTGTTAGATGATTATCAATTTAATTGGGAGTCTTTTCTTTTTTTGTCCTAAAGCTGAATTGTTAACGGCCCTATTGCCCAGGCTCATTAGCGACATTTAATGACATTGGCGGGGAACTCGGTTTTAACCCACTACATCTTTCATTTCCAGTGGTTTATGAGGGCTGCCCCAAGGCCTTTGATGCAGGTATCTGGTGGCCCAAGACCCAGTTTGGTCGTCCGGCTGCAGTGAACTGTCCCAAAGGATCTATTGGTGAGTGCTGCTAAACATATTTAGCTGGTTTCTGCTTCAGGTGAAAGGTGTTAAAACTGAGACATGTCTAGTCTAAATGTCAGTTTGCCAGAGACAGTATCCATCTTGTCTGGTTCTCTTCCTGAATGTTCTCAGGCTGCTAAGTTACTTGTTCTCACTTGTTTTCTGGAGGCTGTCCCTATTGGTCCAGCTTGCTAATGAAGCATTTTGATTGGCTGGGCTTGCTAATGAAGCCAGGCCTCTAGAGGGAGGCCCAGACAAACACTGCACTTTGTTGGGAGGACTTGGCAGCGCTTCCGTGGAAACCAGCGGATGGTCTGACCTATTATGGTCTGGCACATTTTAGGGACAGAGTCGGGCAAAGGATTTCTGCGGGCCAATAAATGTGGCTCGTAAAGACGGATGTGGACTGGGCCTCTGCTTGATTGTTCCGGAAAGCAGAACAGACACAAAGCCCGAGTAGAGCAATGATATGAGCGTGGCGACCTAATCTCTCAAAGGTCCTGCCCTCTTCTCGGTTACCCCGGTTACCTCGGTTACCTCATGCCGCGCCCCTTCAACTGCATGGTCCTGGTTGGTCTGTAGGGCATTTCTGTTTGGCACAGGTGACACTGTCTCTCTTAAACAAAAATCTTTTTTTCCTTATACAGTGGACAGTAAACAACAGTTGAGATTCTGTTAGTTATTCTTAAATATTTCTGCACTCCCCTTGTGCCCCCCCCCCCCCACAGGCACGGCTATCCGACACTGCAATGATGAGAAGGGCTGGCTGCCTCCTGAGTTATTTAACTGCACTACCATCACCTTCTCCCAGCTGAAGAAACTGGTACGTCTCCAGGAAATACATGAGCGCGTCCCTCATATACACTCTGAATGCATCTGACTCTCCTATATGACACCTTGCTATAAATCTTCTCTGGATTCTCCTATATGACACCATGATATAAATCTTCTCTGATTCTCCAATATGATGACTAAGGCCACAAGTTTGTCTCCCCTGTTTTCTCGCATGGTTCTTCAGTCTCCCGCCATCTAGAGGTCACGATAGCCTCTTTGTCAAGCCTCTTCAATTATCCCCTTTGCAATACCTCAGTCTAAGTTGATAAAGTAATTGCCACTAATTAACAGACGATGAATGACAGTGATGTTTACAAGCAACGCATTCAGGTTGATTACTTACTGACAATGTGTACTGGCCAACATTTGGTATTTAAAAATATTGTACAGGGGCATGTTAGGTTTTGTTAGAAGAATTGGGAAATGCCCAAATTAAAAATGAGAACAGTTATATAACACACAAAAAAGTTACTTTTAAAAAAATAAATAAATCTTAATTCAACAAATTAACTAATCCTGGTCTTCAATCAAGATCTTAAATAGAATCAGGTGTCTTAGTGCTGGGCTAAGACAAAAACCTGCTTTATATGGACGCATTTTTCTTTTTACTGCAGCAATGCTCAATCTTGGTCCTGGAGAGCCACAGAGTCTGCTGGTTTTTTATTCTTTCTTTTAGATCAGTGACTGATTCAGACCCAAGAAACCAGGTGACCTGAAGTAACTGTGTAATTGACTGCTTTAACTGATCAATTGCTGTGCTACTCCAGTGCTGAGTAACAACAAGAGCAAGCCGACCCTGTGGCTCTCCACGACCAGGAGTGAGACCCACTGGCTCAAAGACATGCTTTTCGCAGCATTTAAACTTCCATCCATGTTCACTTTCCTCCCTGACTCTCCCCATATTAGGTCACTTAAGTTTTTAAAAATAAATGTCTCAATTAGAAATTCAATTATATGATTAGTCACAACTGTGTCGTTGGAGTATTTATGGGGACCCCAGGAGGATAACCATTGAAATGTAAGTCCCTGATGGTCGCATGGTAGAGAAAACTGGTGGCTATAGTGACACCATGCTATATTTCTCCATTGATGTTTTTGGCTCTATCTGAATTCTTCCTGACTTCCTTCTGATTTGACTCACTGATCACTTTTAGAGTGTCCTTTCTGACCACCTTCTTTGACTTGCACACCTTTCTGATGCACACGTCTCATTTTCCCTTTATTAACCCCCCATACTGCCCAAATTGACTGACAACACTGGGTCTGCTCTCTTAACTTTTCTGCCTGTGACTCTTCCCTCTCGGACTCCTCACCAGAATGAGGAGATGCACCGGAACGAGTCCATGATGGATGCTGAGAGGTCCAAGGCCATTGCTCACATGCTCCAGAATGCCACCAATCACACCGACGCCTTTTATGGAAACGATGTGAAGACGGCGTACCACCTGATCTCGCGGATCCTGCAGTACGAGAGCCAGCAGCAGGGCTTCAACCTGGCCGCCACAAAGGATGCAGATTTCACCCAGGTACAGCAGCACTGGGCCTGCTTCACTTATTCATGAGGCTAACTTCCCTGCTCCTTATTAAGTTTCATAAGGTCAATTACTTTGAGATGCCCTGTGGTAACAGTGCCCCCTGCTGGCTGCAGCAACTGGACAATGTATTTTCTGTGATTCTGCACTCTCACAAGCAAAGGGATTTGATTAAATGCCACTTTTTAGCCTCACATTGTTCTGGAAATCAAGAATAAGTGCACTATTCCTTTTTTTTTTTTTTTTTAATACTCTGGTGGAACTGCAGGGGTGTCCACATAGTTCAGAAATGACTGCCATTACGAAATTCGGCTGAACCTCTTAAAGTGTGTTGTAGATTAAAGACGTTAATAGTTTCCCAAATCCTCATGAGTTAGTGCAAGTTTTCTGTGCATTTTTTTCTCAGTAGGTGATTTCCCCTGTTTCAGCATGTGATTCTGGCTCTGAGAAAGAGCTCAGGGGATTATGTGTAAGTAATACAGCACAGTGACTAATGTGCTTGCTGTGAGCAAGGAGGCCCAAGGAAAGATGGGCTGGGATTGGAACCTGCTCTGTCAGTGTAGATTTTTGGCATGGGCCACACGTCTTTTGCTGAGATAGTGCCAGAGGCCTCGGGACCTTGCCCTAGAGCACCTTGGCAGCTCCACAACTGAAATATAGACCTACCTCTATCTTTTTGACCATGCTGGTCTGGCCATGGAGGTTTGGCTAGGAGAGAGGACAGAGAATACAGGTGCTATAGTGGGATCAATGTGCGACTTCCTGGTTTTGATTTGATATTTCAGGGCCTTATACTGTTGAATTAATTGCATTTTGCAGTTGCTGTGGTCACACAAATGGACCTCCATGTTGAATTAGAGATATGAGTCAAAGATGCACCCAGTGGCCTGTTCTCTTATTTATAGCATTCTTATGTTCTTAAATTGTTCTCAGACACATACCCAAGTAGCCAATCTGCTAACTTTCTCTCTGGTATTGGCCATCTCCCTGCCATCTGTCTGCCCAGCCCCATCTGCTGAATCAGGTGTCTGTCAAGTAGATGCACCTAATACTCTATCCCTCATTTCTGAATCGCTCTTATCCAACAAATCATGTCTTATCTTATGAAGTTATGAAACTCTGGAATTTGCACATGTACTTTTTGCTAACATCAAAACTTTATGAATCTTCAATTTATGATTTATAAATCAAAAATGTAAAATACAGTCTATAATGTTTCCTAGTGTGGAGGATTATTTCATAGTATTCTGTCTTTTTGACCATGGCCTGGATTCAATCAACAGTTGGCCTCAGGCTGACTCATAATTCAGTTTAGTATTTTTTTCCTTCTCAAATGTGGATTGAGTGAATTCACAGTTAAATTGAATTGGAAAATGATCCTAGCGTTTATAAAAGCAGAACCTGTATTTAACTGAGCATTTGCATTTAAAAGGACGGTTAGGTACAGATCTTCATTGAATCCAAGTTTCAGTATTATAGGTTATCATATATAGGCTTTCAGGGTTTGATGTGCAGGGAGCTGCAGTAAATCAGGGCTCATATGCTTTAGCCTTGTATCTGTGGACCATCTCACTGACGTGTGCATTTGGTGAATGTTCCAGAACCTTATCAGAGCGGGTAGCGCCATCCTGGACCCAGAAAACAAGGATCACTGGGACCAAATCCAGCGATCGGAAGGGGGTACTGCCCACCTCCTGCGGAACTTTGAGGAGTACGCCAGCACTGTGGCCCAGAACATGAGGAAGACCCACCTGAATCCCTTCACTATAGTCACAGACAACATGAGTGAGTCACTCCTCCGTTATTACTTCAAGGTGCAGCTTCTGTATGTATTCTGTGTAGTCTGCCAAATAATCTGTAGGTATGGTATAATCCAAGTGTTAAACATTTGTATTTTGGTTCTTGCTTTGCATGGTTAAATTTGTCGTTCTGCTAAATGACTGTTATGTAATGCAGTGTAATGCAAAGGTGCTAGCAGTGTCACACATTCAGCCTTAGAAGACATTTGCTTTTACTATTTATGGAAAAATGGGGGCAGTGTAGAGTTGATGTAGGGAATTAGATTGAAACCAGAATGATGAAGGGGGCATGCTGTATTGTTAGGTAGACAGCTGTGCTTTCCTCCATTAAACTTCAGGCTGTATGAATCGATGAGGTGTGTGATATAGGGTCCTTAGGCTCAGCATTAGTAAAGGCCACTACTAAGCAAACTAATGGTAATCATAATAAAAAATAAATGGGAGATGAGGTAAAGTGGGTTAGTAAGAGGCACTGCTTGTGCTTAACGTGCAGTTATTTTCTCTTTTTTTCTTGTGGCCAGTTCTTGTGGTGGATTACCTGGACACCTCCAGCCCAGACCTCGCGAAGATCCCTCGCTTTCAGGAAATTCAGGAGGTTTATCCTGAAGACCTGGAGTCTTCCGTACTGTTCCCAGAGTTCACCTTCAAACCGACAAAGGACAAAGGCAGGCATTACTCCCGTTCCCAGAACCATTTTAAACCTGTCTGCCTGCCGACATACAGTAAACAGACCTGTTGAGAGTGGAAACACTCTATCTTTGTTTGTACTGTAGTCTCTGTTGTTGGCTCATATCTGCAGCATGTAAATACTGCATTAGCATGCACATGCTTAGCCTACCTCCTCTCTATGAAAACTCTGCACTCAAGCTGTTATGCCTATGTTTCTACATGAAAGCCGAACACACAGTTGGTTATCAGTGTGTATGAAAGCTCAATACACAAACAGAGTAAAGCTGGATTTTGAAGCTCCATATATGAGCAGTAGCTCCAGGTTTATCAGAAAAGCTCCACACATAAACTATGAGATCTATATGCATACAGCCCACACACAAGCAGTTAGTGCTATGCCTGTATTTGAAACACAAACTGTTGGACACACAGGTAGACAGATTTATAAATGTTTTAAGGTTCAGCAATGATGTAGTAAGTTTGCTACAAATCCCTAATAGTAAGTTTGTTTGACTGTATCCCACAGTGAACCCTACAGACGAGACCCCCGCAGAGACAAACCCCACGACGGAGAAGGACGACGCGGCTCCCGCCAAGAAGAAACGTCATGCCGAGAGCCTAGCGGGGCCCCGCCCGGTCGCCGTAGTGATCGTCTACCGGTCCCTGGGCCAGCTCCTGCCCGAACGATACGACCCGGACCGACGGAGCATGAGGTTCGACCCCCCCCCCCCCAGGGCAAAATACACCTTGGGCTCTGGCACTGATACCTACAGCACCGCTCTATATCCCAGGCCTGCAGTGATATATGCAGACTCTAGGGCATAATCCAGAGTTATACTGTCATTCCTGAGTCTCACCAACAGCCTCACAACTGCTGGTCTGAATCAGACACTCTTTATCGTAGCCTGTTAATCTAAATCAGCCCCATATACACTGCAGACAGGAGACACAGCAGTGGTGGAAGAAATAGATTTTTCCCTCATGAAAATGTCAAACCGTTTGACAGCGCTTATATACAATATCTGCTTCTCGGCTCTGACTTTTATATGGGGGCAGCAAATTCAGCCGCTTGGCCGGTTGCCAGGAGACAGGAACAGCTGAGAATGTGTGCTTATCTCCCGTCCCTGCGCAGGCTGCCCAACCGTCCCATCATCAACACCCCCATCGTGAGCGCCATGGTCTACAGCGAGGAGGGGTCCCTGCCCACCCCCCTGGAGAGCCCCATCACCTTGGACTACCGGCTTCTGGAAACAGAGGAGCGAACCAAGCCCGTCTGCGTCTTTTGGAACCACTCCATTGGGTGAGTCTGCTCCCTCACAGTCAACGTTCTCTCAACGTTCACGCAACGTTCACACAATGTTCACTCGGCATTCTCATATAAAATACAGAGAGGAGCCTTTCATATGCTAACATGCTGTAACATTCAAATAGCATTCCCATGTGTTACACAGATGAGCTCTGTTGTGCAGATGATACACTGGCACATAGAGATGAGCTTGCTGTCATGCAGAACATTAATGTACTGTAACTCTGATACGACATTCTCATATGCTGCGCAGAGATGAGTCTGCTCTCTTATTCATCTAAAATTCTCTTGACATTGACATAAACCACCCACATCCGAGATGCTATGCATTGAGTTAATGATCCCTGCTGATGTGTTTCGGTTCAGAATTGGAGAGAGGGGGGGCTGGTCATCAAAGGGGTGCGACCTGGTGTTCCGGAACAGCACCCACATCAGCTGCCAGTGCAACCACATGACCAGCTTTGCCGTGCTCATGGACATCTCCACCCGAGAGGTACCGTGTCGCTTCCTCTAGATCTCCTAACATCCAAAGAAATGTGTGAAATCTTAACCACCAGGAAGCTGAGTCTTAAAGTCCCCCCACCCCCCAAAATCTCTGTCTCCCCCCCCCCCCAGCAGCACGGGGACGTTCTTCCCCTGAAGATCGTCACCTACACCACGGTGTCCGTGTCTCTGATGGCGCTGCTCCTCACCTTCATCCTGCTGGCCATCATCCACAAGCTGCGCTCCAACCTGCACAGCATCCACAAGAACCTGGTGGTGGCGCTCTTCTTCTCCGAGCTCATCTTCCTCATCGGCATCAACCAGACCGAGAACCCGGTGAGCTCTTTCAGTCGGTTGGCAGTCATTTAGGACATTGTAGTGTCTTCAGATGCCTGCGTAAGAGTCAGAATAACATAATCTCTGTGACACGCTGCCTGCTTTCTGTCAGGTTTGAGCACGAGTGGCTAACGTGTTTTCTGTGTATCGGGTGTGCATTCTTTCTTGTGCAGGTGTGTATGCGGTTTCTTTTATACTGGCTAATGCCTCCTCATTCCTTAATTATGAGCTTTAGATGTTTACAATGCGCAGATTACAGCGCTAATGCACGGGAAACTCAGGTTATAAACAAATTGATGGGATTAGAGAGGAACGGGATTGAGTCCCACATCCCGCTGCGTGCCGTCGTGAAATCAGGAATTCCAGTCTGAGCTCGGCTCATAAGACAGGCCTCAGAGCCCACCAGACTAATGCACAGGGCTGAAATATAGGCTGGTTGTCGGTTGTCGGAACATTATATAGTAACAACTTGATATTTACTTAATGACCTTTGCTCAGAGTAGGCTCACATGTGGCAGATTTAATTTGATGGGATTTTAGGCTGAGATTCGGCTCTCATTGTGCTGTGGCCCGTTTCGATGCCAGGGCGGGCACCGGGTGCGTGCGACGGCGTGAGCCGCGGGCACGCAGGCGGCGGGCAGAAACGCGCCGGGCACGGAGCATCTTTCCCCGTCGCCTGCGGCCGTGCCGAACCTGCAGCCCGGCTGGGCGGTTAATGCCGGCTAATGCCGGGGTTTAAGGCTGGGGATCCCGCGCTGCGATAGCCGGGATGCTGAATGCCTGTAAGGAACAGCGGCGGACGCTTTGTTTGCGCAGAGCATCACAGACGTGCGATGGCAGGAGATTAGCTTCCCTCTGAGCCATCTGACAACACCTGGGCTTTACCTGAGTCTGCGAATGCGTAGCATTGCTTTTAAAGATTATGAATAACTGGAGGCTTAATATTGCTTACGGATGCCTGCAAAAATGTTTGTTCTGTTTTTTTGCAAATATTGGGTGAAATCAACATAGGAAAAGGCCTGTGGGTTATGTGTTTGTACAATTTCTTTTCTTTTTGTGAAATGCATGACTCAACCCTTTTGCTTAAGAAATATTTTTAAGTGAACTGTTTGGGGTTTTTTTCCGTTTAAACATAACTATGTTTGTTTCAAATTGCTGCCCGGTCAGTATACGTCAATCAAAAAAAAAAATTCTCTGTGCAAGTTTGCACAAGCCAAGTGAGTGCAGTTTTCCAATGGTTGGCTGTTTATGTTTTTCGGATAATTAAACGTATCATACAGTGCCACTTTCAGTGCTGGAGACGAGCCTAAATCTCTTCCACTCACTCACCTCATGCACATTTATCTGTATGATTCAATCACACACTTACCTATATGATGGGGGATTCAATGACGCACACTCAACTGTTTTAGAGTCTGCAATAATTGGCTCATGCCTTCACCTGTATTAGAGAGAGCCTGTGATGATTGGCTTAAGCCCAGTCAGGCCCACCCTTCTGATCTCGGATTAGGGCAGGATGCAGATCAGCCAATGTAGGATTAATGCCATCTTCGCCTTTCATTTCGGCTCTCCCTCGCTCCCGCCCTCCGTTCCTCCCTCGCTCTCCAAAGTAATTAGTTAGACGGGCCCTCCAGGCTCACAGGACAGGCAAGCCCTGACTGGTGCTTTGGGCTGCTGGGAGCCTGACTGCAGGGTGTCAGCCCCCCCTGCTGCCAGGCAGTGCGGTTTTGGTGGGAGGGGTGGTGGGGTGGGGTGGAGGGGTGCAGGCTGGATTTTGGTTAGTACTATGCCACGCTCAGTGCTTATAATAAAGAGCCAGATTGATTGTGGTTCTTGGTAGTCACTTGTCTTCAGTGGGCTGAAATCTGGAGTTCTACACTATGGTATGCTGTCAGTCACAAACAGCCTGGAATGATCCCTGGATTTATGTCCACTCTGATTCATCTGCAGGATTTGAAGGCGTTTCCATGTCATTAATTCTGAGTAGGAGAGAGGAATTCTAAATTCTTTCTGTCAAAAGCAGGATTATAGTCTGGTCTTTAATTTAGACTGAAATTAAATGAAAGCATTCATTTCTTTCATGCAAAAAATGTGCCCACCTCATTGATCACAAAAAATGAGTCCCTAAGCTTTATATGAAGAGAAAAAGGATTGAATTTAATAATGAGTCAAACTTAAAGACTCACAGTAAAATACACCCGCTTCATCCGCTGTAAGAAAGATGTGGATGCTGTGGGTTGCACTTTGATTGGTCTATTTTTGACCTTTGACCTGTGGACCCTTCCAGTTCGTGTGCACGGTGATTGCCATCCTGCTGCACTACTTCTACATGTGCACCTTTGCCTGGATGTTTGTGGAGGGCCTGCACATCTACCGCATGCTGACCGAGGTGCGCAACATCAACCACGGCCACATGCGCTTCTACTACGCCATCGGCTGGGGCATCCCTGCCGTAATCACCGGTAAGGCCTGCCTGCGTCGCCGCTGCCACTGCCATTTTGGCTCTTTGCTGTCAGTTCCCCTCCAGATATGGCAATCCTTGTGGGAAATGTAGACTGGATTTTTTTTTAATGTTGTTTCATAATGTTGTAGCATTATCTCCCCCTGGAAGACTTCCTCTCCCTGTGATTAGAGCCGCTGATTCCTGTCATTGAGTGTACTGTGGTGTCAGATGGCTTGTTGGCACACGCTCAAAGCCAGGGGAATAACACCATGAGCACAGAGAATAGGGAAGGCCTCTTTTCTCCCTGCTTTTAGGAAAACAGGTGGATCTGTTTACAGCATGAGGAGCCTCCAGTGTCTTTGTTTTTTTTAATTTATCTGTGTCTGCTCTCAGGCCTGGCCGTTGGGTTGGACCCGCAGGGCTATGGGAACCCGAACTTCTGCTGGCTGTCCGTCCACGACACTCTGATCTGGAGCTTTGCTGGGCCCATCTCCATTGTCGTTCTGGTGAGTCTGAGAGGGTTCAGGAGCTGTACAGCTGTGGGTCTACCCACCTGAGCACTTAATCCGCTGGCTTATTTTTCAGAGTCTCTCTTCCCTCCCTCCTTACTCCTTAGTCTTCTCTCTCTCTCACTCTCTCTTTGTTTCTCTCTTTCCTTTACAAAAAAAACAAAGAGAATAGTGTTACTCAATGTCTGGGTTTACAGAGACCCGAATGCCTTTATCCGTAAACATTCCCTTTTAGAGATTTATTCTGGTTTGACAGAATTTGTCTTGCTTAAAGTGTGTTATCTTCCTCCTGCAGGTCAACATAGTGATATTTGTGCTGGCAGCGAAGGCCTCGTGTGGCAGAAGGCACCGAACGTTCGAGAAATCCGGGGCCATGTGAGTGCTGAGCTCCGAGCCTTTCTGTCAATCCAGGAGTTTATACAGGCAGAGTAATTACCTCAGACTGGTTTATCCCTTTCTGCTCCATTCTAGCTTGGCCCTACGTACAGCGTTCGTTCTCCTGCTGCTCATTAGCGCCACCTGGCTCCTGGGCCTGATGGCGGTCAACAACGACGTCATGGCCTTCCATTACCTCTTCGCCATCTTCAGCTGCCTGCAGGTATGGGATGAGTTCCCGGATAGGGTGTGATTGGATGACTGGTGCACCTAAGTCACAGTGAGGACACCAGTCAGTAGCGCTGGGTCACATGTCAGTTGTGATGCCTGTTGCTACAAGTTTACAGTGCTATTATCTGTAATATCGCTGGCAAGCAGCATGGATTAATTCCTCCGCCTACCTCTGTTTACATCCCATTTAAACTTTCAAAAACACAATTAATTATGTCAAAGCTCATCTTACAACAGTTATGGGTAACCAGTTTAGCATGAAATAAAAGATCCCTTCATTTAAGCTGACTCGACACTTATGGCATCAAAATAATTTGACAGGTGGAGGCAAGAACTGTTTTTGTTATTATGGAGGATTAGACTTTTCAATATAAACAATCTATAAAATTTCTACTTTCCAGAGCTTGGTTGGAAATCCTAGTCCTACTGACTCATCCTTCAACCTGAGCTCTAAATATACTTGATAAGTGTAGATAGAAAAGAGGTATAGGCTCTGTTATTTGGGGGGGGGTTAGTGGTCAATGGATAGTACCAATTGATATAAGACTGATAAAGCATTGCTTACCTGCAGTGGAGTGACAGAGTAATGTTTAGTGCAGAGAGACCGGAATGAATCATTAAGTTCTCTCTGCTTGTGAATAAATGAGTGATTCAGTATGTGTACAAAGTCAACAGTGGCACTGACCTTCTTCGTCATTCCTTTTAGGGAATTTTCATATTCTTCTTCCACTGCATCTTCAACAAAGAAGTGAGGAAGGGTCTGAAGAATGTCTTCACGGGGAAGAAGCCTCTGCCAGATGAGACCACCACCACACGCGCCACACTGTTAACTGTAATACTTTGCTTTGTGTACATTCAGAGAGGGACAGAATGTGTGCTCCAGACCACACACAAACCTTATCAAAGTACAATTGGACGTGTGTTTAAATCTACCCTGAAGAATTTCATACAAGCACTCATAGGGTACACATTCAGCAAATGTGAGTTTACCTCTTAAAGACTGATTATGGGGTGTAATGACAATCTATGCATTGATGTTTGCTTTTAGCAGATAGTATGTTACAGAACAGATCTGGGTATTTTTCAAAGGCAAACGCAAGTTTGTGAATTAGCAGCGTTTATGACAATATATTGGGAAGGACAGGAGGATGGAAAAGGATGAAGGTGACAATGGTAGGGAGGGAGGGAGAAAGACAATGAAATGGCCGATGAGTGGTGAAGGTGAGGGGAAAGAAGAAGAGGTAGATGGATGAGGATGAGGAAAGAAAAGAGGGTGATGAAGAGATGTGCAGGTGAAGGACAAGCAGGGTGATAAAGGACTGTCGATCACTCTTGTCTTCCTCTCCACAGCGCTCTCTGAACTGCAATAACACGTACACGGAGGAGGGGGCGCTGTACCGCACTCCCATTGGGGAGTCCAATGTGTCCCTGGACAGCACTGTCAGGTCAGCCAAGAGCCACAGCAGCTACCTTGCTTATGCTCTCAGGTAACCAGGTGAAGGGTGCATGGCACTCACGCTCACTCACTCTGCCTCTGCCTCTCTCTCTCTCTCTCTCTCTCCCCTTCCCCCTCCCTCTCTCTCACTCTCCCTCCCTCCCCCTCCCTCTCTCTCACTCTCCCTCCCTCCCCCTCCCTCTCTCTCTCCCTCCCTCCCCCTCCCTCTCTCCCTCCCTCCCCCTCCCTCTCTTTCTCCCTCCCGCTCTCTCTCTCTCTCCCTTTCTCTCTCTCCCTCTCCCTCTCCCTCTCCTCCCTCTCTCTCTCTCTTTCTTCCTCTCTGTCTCTCTCTCCCTCTCTCTCTCTACTCTCTTTTCTCACGCCTCTTACCCAATCTCTCTCTCATGTTATGCAGTATCTTTTCCCCTCTGATACAACAGTGCAATTACTCAGACTAACCCCTCGGTCTGCCCAGCTTCTAGGGCGATATGGCTGGCGACTACCTTCCTGGTTTCTTTCAATAACTACGGATCGAAATGCAAATGTTCTCAGTCTTTGCACTTTTCCTCGCTTTTTTCAGCCACTCCCCTTTAGGGAACCTTCATCACACGCTTGACAGACAATGGCTCCGAGGCTGTGCAAGCATGAATGCATTTGCATGCACGCAGGCATGCGCATAAATATACATATACATGTACAATGACACACGCATGCAAACATACACGTGGATATGTGTATGTGCATATGTGAGCACATATATGCACATGCACACACATGCATATGCTCACACATATGCACAGCTGAAGTTTTTACATAATTACCCTTGCAGTCATTTGTAAAAGCAAATTTAGACATTCTTCTGCTGCAGGTCTCCAACTGCTTCTTATTTTTGTAAGAGTCATGAGTCAGTTAGTGGATGAATGGCATGAAGAGTCTACATTACATTACATTACATTTAGCAGACGCTTTTATCCAAAGCAACATACAAAAGTGCATTTCATGGACTGCGCGGGGTCTCTCACCGTAAGACACTGAAATTGATCACACTGAATCATATGGAGAGGGCTGCAGTTGTACTGCAGAGTAGTTTAGGAGTGATGGGGGGGGGGCATGCAGGGGTGCAGTGCTTGGTACAACAGGAATGTTTCACTGCACCCCTGGCAAGTCTGGCTAGGATCCAGCCTTAGCCCTGGCTCCAGCAGGACCCACTCAGGTCCAGTAGGGAGGAATGCCTCTCTGTTCCTCTGGACAATGTCCTAATCTACAGGAGTCTGGGAGTGCTCTGCACTCACTCCCATGGCAGAGCCTGTGATCAGCTCATATTCTCTAATTCAGAGAGGAAGCGAGGAATTAGCCGCATGCTAGTGGTGTGTAGTGTCAGCTGTGCTAGGGCAGGGAGAAACAGCTGTACAATGTCAGGGTGCTACTACAACTGGGGGTGGCTGTATTGTCCCCTATGACTGAATCGGTACAAAATCTCCCCTCATTCTGCCGTCCCTCTCTCTCACGATGCCCTTCTCAGTAGGGACGAGGTTGGACAGAAGTCCGGCCTCTCCTCCGGATCGGCCAAAGCGGCGCGCGCCGAGGGGGACTCCTCCCTCTTCCACCGAAATGGCACCAAGGGCGACGGTAAGTGAGCGGGGCCCCCTGCTGGCAGCCGGCGTTATTGACATTTCCCTGATCAAACGGCACCTGTCTGCGACTTGGCTCACAAGCAACACGTGCAGTGTACTCACACTGAACTAGCAGGCCTGCCTAAGACTCGGTTGTTATTTGTGTGATGTGTTATTATAGCAGTGAGGGTATATTGTTGTTGTGCTGAATTTGAAGTTTGGTTGAGCCGACGGGGTTTCTCTGCCGTCTCAGACTCGGACTCGGACAGCGAGCTCTCGATGGACGAGCACAGCAGCTCCTACGCCTCCTCGCACTCGTCCGACAGCGAAGACGACGAGGTGGACATGAAGCCCAAGTGGAATAACGAGCGGCAGCCTCTCCACAGCACCCCGAAAGGTACCCCAAAAACCTCACTGCCCCACTCACAATGCCATAGCTCACGCAGCACTGACAAACGTACCCCAAAAATGTCACTGTTCATTCATTCCCTCAGTTTCACACACTATGTCACTGCAGGGACCTTTCTCAGTCAGTCTGAATGCAGTCTGCCATTGGGTGGTGAATTATATTAATTGTCACTAAAAGGGACTAGAAGATTCCTTCCTGTTTGTATTTCTGAATGTGAATACAACTCTAAATATCTGAAAGTGACACATTTTCATGAATTTCTTGTAGCTTACTGTGTTGATAAATGGTGTATTTCTACTGAGATCTGGCATTGAGGCATTTGTTGTCCTTATGATCCAGTGGACACGGTATCCAATCACGTGAAGCCTTACTGGCCAGTGGAGGCGACGACAGCCAGTGACAGCGAGGACCTGGGCGGGGCGGAGAGGCTGCGGGTGGAAACCAAGGTGAATGTGGAGCTCCACCCAGAGAATAAGCTCAACCACATCGGGGAGCCACCCCCACCAGACAAGGATCCCCCAGCCAACGAAGGCGCGCCCCCCAACCATCCCAATAGCAACCACCACGCGGAGCAGAGGAAGGGTAAGTTGGAGGCAGTCCTGTACTGCCATACAAGCTATATTCCACTAAGCTACTGAACTGGAATGGTATTGAGCTCACGGAGTTCAGCTCAATCCCATTCTAATACAGTCAGCTCAGGAAATAAATTAATCTACATTACTTTTGTTTACTGTGGTTGATGCTTTTACCCAAAGTCAATGACTATATGAATACAAGTGCAAAAATCAGGGAACAAAGTATAATAATAAAACAGAGGGGGAATGTGTAGAGCCAAGAGAGGCAAGTAAACCATATTTAACACAAGTGCAAGTTATACAAACAAGAACAAAACTACCGTAACTAGCAATTAAATGAATGGAAAAATCATCGTGGAATATTCTGGTCATTTTTGAAGTGGAATTGAACCCAGCCGTGTTTGTGTACTCTGACTGGGAGGGCAGGGGGTTCAGTGGGCAGGGGGTTGATAGCAGCTGCCCTGAGGTTCAGCTGCAGGCGTGCTGAGTGAAACGAAGCAGCAGCTGATCAGCATGCTCATGTGTGTCCTTCTGATTTGTGGGTGTATGTGGCAGTGATGGGGCGGTCTTACAGCTGCAATTGGACAAATTGGAGGATAGAGGAGAAAACGTAAATAAAAATTTCAGAGACATGATTTTCAATTGTCCTGCTCGGCTCTGGAACATAGCCTAGCAGAAAAGAATCGTCAAGACTCGAGATTAAACAAGATATTTTCAAAAGCATTTTTACTGCTTTTTAACATTGCAGATGGTATCAATTTTCCAATTAAAGACCAGCTGGTTTTGATGCATTGTAATTATTATGAGTATTTTATTTCGTTTTCTCAGGGATTCTGAAAAACAAAATCACGTACCCTCCCCCACTGACAGACAAGAACATGAAGAACCGTCTGAGGGAGAAGCTGTCGGACTACAACCCGCCGACCATCAGGTCCAAAACGCCGTCGGTGGGGTCGAACGACGGTGTCCGCCCGGTCACTGGCACCAACAGCTCCATCATCAAGCCCCCTCAGCGGCCGACGGTGACCCCCCACGAGCAGCTCAACGGGGTCGCCATGAGCCTTCGGGCGGGTGGCGTCAACGGGGGCGACGCCTCTGACTCAGAGTGAGTAGTCACGTGACCTTCGGTAACCGACGTCACACCGCGCCGGGCCCCGCGGCGGCACACCTACGCCGCCGAGTCAGCGCACGAACCAGTCGCACAACTTCATTTTCATGAAGTGGAAACGCAAACAGTCTCACTGAGCACGCTCGTAGAAGTTAGTCAGGGTGGTAACCACATGCTGGAAATGCGTGGTTGCCATGCGGAATGTATAAACTCACATTAGAGTACCTGTGAACTGGCATGCATGTGTTGCTCCTGATTAGCTGTAGTTCTCACAGGGTCTGCACTGTGTTGAGTATGCTGTGTGTAACAGAGCATGTGTATGGTCTGACTCCATACGAATGCTGCATGTGGTTGAGTAGCTGAGTCTGCCTGCTCTCTCCCTCCTAACCCGCATGTGTCCCTTCCCTCTCTCTCCCCACACGCAGCGGAAGTAATGAAACCTCAATCTGACCCAGCAGGAAATCCAAGGAGACCGTGCCTTCATGAGGAGGGGGAGGGGGAAGGGTAGGGGCCACGCCCGTGCCCGCGTGCCGTATATAAATGCGGGGCTCGCAGACCCCCCACCCTTTGAACCCCTTAAGTGCCTTAGCTCCTCAGCTCCTATGGAGAACAGTATTACTGCAGACTTCTGCCTGCCAGAGAAAAAGGGAATGTATGGGACCGTGAACAAGGGAGGGGTGTGTCCAACAAGATGGCGAACATGTGCCAAACCACCCGAGGAGGTGGCAACTTCGTCCCCCAACATGCACAGTGCACCCCATCCCAGAGATGGCGTAAGAATGGCTGGTCAAAGGCTGAAGCCTGGAAAATAAAAACTTTGTTACATGATGCAGCCACTAGGTGGCACTGTTTTCAGAAGCTCATCTACATCTGTATTCGGACGGAGCCCAATGGAATCCCCAGAGATTCCACATTGACGCTGAGCTCTGCGGTGACTCTGCCTTATGAACTACTAACTGCAAAAAACACCCACAAGTGCCCTGTTCTCGACGTTCTGCCTTTCCTGGGAGGAAACCAGTCTTAAAACGGTTGCTTTCGGAGTGTAATTAATTTGTAGATATATTTTTTTATGTTTTGTATTTTAACTTGTTTCATAGGAGAGATTAAAGCTCATTTGTATATTGTAATTAGTTTTTTTAAGGTAATTGTCAATGCTGGAGGTTCTGCTCTGGGGTCAATCTGCTGTTTATGACATCGTGGTTGCACAGGTTTACCTTGATATTGGCGTGCGATCCGACCTACCCATGGTCACAAAAGATGTTTGGCTTTGAGGATGTATTTGATATTTGCACCATTTCTTGGAGAAAACATATCTGAGTGGTTTCACTGAATAATCTGTGGTAAATGTTGATGCCTGTCATTTTGTGTGGCTGTCCCACCCTGAGCATGCAGTATTGGACCCTGTTAAAGGGGCAGGAGCAGCATCAGGGCTGTCTCCTTATTCTGAGAGACGCATAAAGAGAGCCTTTGCTGTAGCCAGGCCAAAACAGCCACACTCTTGTCTTACAGCTGGGAAATCTCCACATTGATTGCAGTGATATCATTACAGTAATCTTTGGGTTCTGAAGGACTGTTAAGAATACAAGAAGGAACAAACAATCTTAAGTAGTCAAGCATGTTATACACGTTCTAAGTTTTGAACACAGTGCTCTGGAGAAAAGATAAGATCCTTACTCCAAGTGCTCCAGGCAGAATTAAAGGCACTTGGTTGGTAATAGAATGACTTGTGTTGGTCATGCTAACACGTTGAATGAAGCATGTCTCACAAATGACATTGAGAAGTTCAGTTCACCCGTCCTCTTTTGTGAGTACAGGCGGTCCACATCAGGAGGTGCTAAAGCACATCAACCAATCAAAGGGCAGCTGAAACCTTTCTTATGGAGAATAGGGTCTCCAGAAAGGACTGTACTGAGACTTCTACGTTCCTGTTTCTCCTATAACGCTGCAGCTTGTCCTATGGAAAGCATTTTCATTATGCCTGCTGAATACAATGTCAGAATGCAAGTCTTCTGTGTGTGGAAACCACTAGAAAACCGCCACGTGTTTCTGGCTCATTTTCGTCCACCCTCTTCAAAGTTGACAAAGGTACAGAAATGCGTAAACTCTGTCACAATATGGTTTTTACAGTGTTATAATAAAGGATGTCCCCATGGAAACAGTGTTTGAAATTAACGAACAGAGTGCCTTTGGTCATTTTAAACAATTATCTCCATTACAATGAGCTTTAGGTCCCAACCCTGGTCAGAGAACAAGGAATGGGCCTTCTCCCACTCTACTGTGCACACTTCTGAGATTAACCACTATTCACCTGTTTCCTTGGTCCTGTTTTTTGCACGCTGTGCTGTGCAGGTATGGCAGTATCTTTAGCATGTGGCTGCACTGAGGCAGCAGGTGTGGTGAATAGGACCTTTCAGGTGATTTAAAGATTAGTGAATCTGCACAGGCTACATTGAATGATGGGCTAAAGCCTTATGATTCGTCGGCGAACGTTTCTTTGAAAGTGTTGCTCGCAGAGGCTGCTTATTCGTTGGTCGTCGTCGTAAGTGTGCCGGGCCAACAATCCCCCCCACCCCCCCTCCCGCCTCTTTTCCTCGTGCATCACAGCTATCTCTTCGTGGGATCACATTTTCTTATTCCTGTAAAAAACAGCTGTTCATATTTTCATTTTTGTATGACCATAAACACTGGAAATGTTTTGTAACATATGTGTATTTATTTTTGTTGCTTTAAAAACACTGGAAAACAATTAAGAATGTAAATAAAACGAAATTTTGAATTTTTAAGTTTGTCGTTCTTTTTTCGCTCTTTTCGTTAAAGTTAAAGACGTCGGATTTGGTGGAAAGCATAGGTGAAGTTTGGGGGAAAGGAAGAGGGAGATCTGCGCAAGGAGTCTCATTTTATTCATGTAACTCAATGTGAAGAACCGCTGCGACTGAAAGGACTCCAGTGCAACCAAACATTTTGCACTTGTTTAAAAGGGTGTGTTCAACTTTCATTTTGAGTGATGGCATCGATTTTAAGGATTAACCTGACTCATTTTTCCACGGCGCATGCACAGGTAACATGGCAGCGGAGCATGCCCTGTGGGAGATGAGTCATTCATGACTAATATGCCATCCCAGGTCACCTATGCAATCGGGAATGCAAGATGGGACATGCTGCCCCCTTAAGTTACACTTCAGCTATTGCAGGTCTCATTACCTTACTTCAGGAATGGTGGTTTCTAAAGTGGGTCTAGGAGATGGACTTCAGCGAAATGGGGAAAAAAATTTCTATACTTCATACTTAGAATAACTATTGCACATCCTTGGTAATATTTTACTTTTAAAAAAAAATAATAAACTGGTAACATTTTAAATAAATTGCAGTCATTAAATATTTTGTAACTTGCTGAATGTCCTATATCAGGCCTACCCAACTCTGGAGAAATACCATTCTGTAGGTTTGCACTCCAACCATAACAAAGCACACCTCATTGAATAGCTAGAGATCTTTTTGAGCTGTTAATTAGTAGAAACAGGTGTGCGAAATTAGGCATTGAAAAGAAAACCTACATGACTGTAGATTTCCAGGAACAGGGTTGGGCAGCCCTGTCCTATAGGGATCTATGATATCATAATGATGTGATTCAGACATGGCACCATGTCTGTTTGTGTTAAGCAGCCACTGCTTTCCAGGCTAGGTGCCTAGCCTAGTAGGTGTTGGATAAAGATGGCCAAAGCCAACCGTTTTATTGAGCTGGAGGGATCCTCAGCCAGAGTGGCCATTTTAGAGGGCTGTGAGGATTCAAAGATTGCAAGCTGCTGATTGTGTCTGATAAAACGGCAGAGGTTGGCATTCTCTGTAAGGGTACTGTAAGGACCATGGATCCTGACTGAACTGTGCCGGGCTCCATGGAGAGTGCCGTGATGTGCCGCAAGCCTGGGTCCTGCAGAACCGTCACTGCTACTCTCTCGAGAACAGCCGGGCCCAACCACCGTGCTGCAACAGGGCTAATTCGGTGTAATGGAGCACTGCAGGACAGCTTGCATCTGTTCTCCTTATCTATGCTCTTTGGGCTACATGCTATGGTGGGCAAAGTCCTGGCAATTTACAGCATGCTATGTATGTTTTGTAAATTAACATGTGAAAGACTTATTTCAACTAACGGGTTCACCCAACCCAACTGTTCCAAGGTGATACAGTATGAAATACAATGTGCAGCAGGGTCCCCTTGGAGAAATTGTTCTCTATTAGACCATTCCAGGGCCCAAATGTTCAGTTCAGCCCACGCACTCATGACTGCACTGTCTACTGTTCACGGACCAGTGTTTTAAATTTGAATTGTGATATCCTGACGACAGAGTCAAAGTCAACCTTTTACCGCAATAATGTGACCGTGCACCGAAGACATTCCTAGAGCCTCGTAGACAAAGCCATCTCTGTTGCACTTTGACACACATTGAATAGAGGACTGGCTGCTTTTTCTCTCCGGGCCTAAACTCTAGGGCATGTCTTTTCTTTCTTTTTAGTGCTTTGCCGCAGCAGGAGCTGGAATTAATCTTGGTAGAAAGAGATTGAAGGCAGATGCTGTTTTTTTATGGAAGTGTGAATGAAAAATGTCCCTTCAATATGCCAGATCTCCAGAGTGTCCTGAAAGAGATGAAATGCGTGGCATTTTACCCTGCACATTCATAACGCCCATTAATGCAGGACAATGGAACAGGCGCATTCCTCTGTAATAACGTCGGAGGAACCTCCGGCCGGGGGTAGAGATGTCTGCAGACCCCGCCTTTGGCCTGCATTTTATTGGACTGAAACACAATATTTGCGGGTTTGATTTCAACTGGCTTTGGCCCGTCATTCAACGCTGTGACAATGGACTCCCCTTCATGTCGCAGCGCTGTTGGAAACCCTGGGGAAGTTGGTGGCTGGGCGGAGCCTGTCTGGAACAGCAGTCCCTGACCATGCCCATGCCAGACCTGCCCTGCAGGTTGGTGAAATAAGAGCACCTGCCCCCTCCCCCCACTCCCCCATACCTGCCCACACACCCCTCCTCCCGCCGCCACAGACACCAAAATATGCACCCAGGACTCTAAAGTGCGTTGTGGAAAATAATCCATCATGAATGATGTTAAAAATGCTAACTATTGGGTTACATTGATCCAAACATATTTGTGACCTTTGCCAGTGCCCGTATACACCTCAGGGAATCTATTTTTGGTTAGAGGGACATACAAAAAATGTTTTTCAAAGAGAAACATGATACGAGAAAAAAAGAAAATTTCAAGGTTTAAATTGTTTAAGAAAAACTGTAGGTGCTCTTTAAGAGTTTTGTGTTCCCACTCATGGCTAAACCCTTCTGCTTCCCTGCTTCTGGATGATCTGACTGGTCTCCATGATGCATTATATTATGGCACACTAAAGTTGTAGGACAGTACTGACTCCTTTATGGTAGGGCATTTGCTGAAACCAGCTCTGACACTAGAGACCAGCACCCGTGGATCCTGATCTCGCCTCTGCTCGTAATGGTGTAACGCAGAGGAACTTCACGCAGGTGACGCATTCCACACAGGTGATGTTTCATGTAGCTGACATGCTGATATGATATAATATGCAGTGAACATGCTTCAAACAGGTGAGGTGCTATGCACATGATAAACCTGTGTTCACTGAATAAAACGTGGATATTTCTAATTTATGTTATTGACTCATAGACTCACACACATACTTCAGAGATCAATCAATCTCTCCATTTGAAAACTTAAAAGTCTCTTTTTCACCATGTCCTTTTATGCTTTGACCCACTATAAAGGAACATTTTCAACAGAAAAGCAATCTTAAGAAACTCCTCATTTCCCATTCATGAACCACAGTGGGTGGTGCCCAGCAACACAAAGCCAGCTCCCCCAACCCCATCTTAAAAGAACACACTCATACATACTGTTAACCCCGTTGATTGGCTTTTCAGCCACTGATATACCCTATGCCCTCGTTGCTTCCCTGGTTACCACTATAAAAGAAAGATGGTTTTCTGCTTTTCTAAAGCAGAAAGCCTTTAAAAACAGTAAAAAACTAAAGACTCAATTAAACATTTAATTCTAATGTATACATTTTTAGGTGGTTAGAGTTAATATTCTTCATTTTGTAAGAAATGAGGAAAGAATGTTTTAATACATTTTATAGATATACAACATACCTTTATGTGTGATTTCTCCACAGTGGGGCCAATTACATTTTACTCATGCAGTAGCCTGGAAACCCATCTGCTCCAGACAAATAATAGGTGGTTATACAGCGCCATCTACTGGATGCTTACTAAAAGGTGCTTTATATTGTGACATGAAAAACATTTGGGGCCCCTTTGGCAGGGGGCAATGTCTCCAGAGTTGGAATTACCCATTAGTAATGCCCAACATTTCAAATAATTAATGTTTCATATTTGATTAATATCTTACATTTCCACAACACTCAGCTGAATATTTACTGAAATGTTTTGAGCAGTGCTACCAAACTTCGTCACAGCGTCTGCAGGTATTTAAAAAGAAAAAAGACTGTCAAAGACAAATTACATTTATTTGTTTACATGTTGGAAACGGTGTCAGAGCATGAGCTGGCAGTGTGATTCTCGATCCAGGTGGGGGTTTCCTGTTGGAGAATGAGTGGGGTGTGTGCAGGAGCCCTGCTGGTGTGACTCCAGTGGAGGGAGTCTGAGAGGAACAGTCCCAGCACCCTCTATGACCTTCTCCAGGGCCTGGATGCGTCGCTCTTGCTGCAGCCAGTACAGCATCTCAATGCGATCCCAGCGCATCTTCTCCCTGTAGGGCCTTCCCTACAAAAGCCCCCAGACAACAGTGAGAGAGCCTGATTCACTGCTTTATCACCCCAGGCAACAGCGAGAGAGCCTGCTTCACTGCTTTATCACCCCAGGCAACAGTAAGACCATTTGCTTCACTGCTTTATCACCCCAGGCAACAGTAAGGCCATTTGCTTCACTGCTTTATCATCCCAGGTAATGGTGAGAGACTGTCTGACAGTCAGACACAGGGTCAGTACTGGGATACAACAACACAAGGCAGTTTACCCAAGCTGAACCAGTAAAATATTCTGCCTTATAAATGCATTACAGGGTGTTTAGCAATCTGTGAAATGTACTATACACAGTGAGTCATCCAATGAATGGCATCTGCTGACCCAACAAATAGCATAACATACAAGTCCGTTATTGTATTTCCCCATGAGAGGGGGGGAGGCTGAACAGGGGCAGAGACTATAACTGCATAACACATTCCTCATGAGACTCTGTGTGCAATATATGAAGAATGATGGGCTCTACTCACCCTGTACGTAACTGTGTCCTTGAAACGCTCTTCAATCTCTTGTATGGTCTTGTGCAGCACCTTCTCCAGGGCTGATATCTGGGAGTTTAGTTTCTCCCTTCGCCTTGATTCATCCATCCTTGCCATCGACGAGCCTCCATAACCTGCCGAAAATGGTGCAGCTCCATCATCCTCTGTGTTTCATTTCATTCACAGTTCTCAAGCACTTTTATTGCACATGAGTTCAAAAGTAATTTGTTTAGAGTGGGCATATATTTTAAAAGCATTTAGTAAACTCGTAAATCCATTTTCTGAAATTTTTCTGAATCAAGAACATGGGGTCCTCATGTTCAGGAACAATCAAAGGCAAGCTACATGTCAAGTATCTGTAGCGGCAACTCCCTCCCTCTTCTAGCTTATTCTCCTCACAACGAGTACCTTCTCCATTGAGCACTCTGGATATCACCCATTTTATTATATCACTGGTGATGTTGGAGGCATAGTCTTTGGAAGATACTGAAGTTTATATTTTCTATCTTAGAATGATAATGCAATCACTGTATCTGGGGAAGACTGTGAGTCATATAACTGCTGTGTCTGAGGAGGACTATGGGTGATATAGATGTTACATTAAGTGACAAAATAAGGACCAGAATTACCCTGCTGGAAGAATCTGTTGGGGTCAGAGGCATCCTCCTCAAATTGCTCCAGTTGGGCAAGCACTGTCTCCCTCTGCTGGATCAACTGTGCAGTTCGCTCCCACTCCACAATGGCCTGGAGATGGAATACACACCAAGGTCAGAACCTTCAGGGCACTGCACCAAGATCTATTCTGGCTGCAGCTGACAACACAACATCTCCACACTGTGTTTTAACAAGACGGAGGCTCTCTTGTTTTGTCCTATGTCTTCTTCTGCTAGGTATGACACAAGAGAACCCCACTCCTTCTGCTATAAAACCACAAGTTCTCAGCTGTAAAACACGACAACATTCTGCTCCATATGTAAAACCTACATTATATACAAATACATTGACCTCATTCATATGTAGGAATGCACTGCAAGTCTCTCCTTAGGTTGTACAATTTATGTCTCTGATGTGCAACTCCGTGATAATTCACTCCTTTGGTCATAACATGAAGGTTAATAACCTCTGCTATAGTTAGTATTAGATGTAAATATCCCCAGTATTATCCACAGTACCTCCTGAAGCCGGTCCCTGTGTGTGTTGGAGCTGTATTTGAGGGCCATGTCCTGTCGCATTCCGTCCGGGAAGCAGAGGACACTCCAGATTCTCTCCAGTCGCGTCTGCAGTTGACTTCCCTCTGGCCTCTCGGCCATCTGGCCGCACTTATCCTGCTCTGACCAGAGCTTGGCTCCCTGCTCCTTCTACACAGTCAAGCAGGCCAAACAACTCAATATCACCACTTATACAGAGAGCCCCAAAATCACACAGAATGCCAAGCCAAATTCATATACAAAGAAACACAAACAGCACTGATGAGGAAGCAAACCAATTTCACATACACAAGCACAGATATATTGTTTATGAGCTGTAGTCATTCCATAGCCGTGCAATGATAATGATGTTGAGTCTCCTCACCTGTTTGGAGCTGACAGGTGCATCATCTTTTGGGCAATCATCATCTGAAAACAGGCGACAGGAAACATTCATCAGCCAATCATCACTGTGTGCCGGAACTGTGTTGTGTATAGCAGTGAGAAGAACCCCTCAAATGATACAGAGCATTAAATATGTTTTTAAAATGCTTACAGACATGGATAAAATACATCAAAGATTAAAACCGTGAGGATATAAACAATCATTTTAGCCCTGCATTGTACGTTGTATGACTATAGGGGCATATCAACACAAAATAAGCTTTTGGAACGTAGAGGTTAATAAATAATTGTATAAGAAACCATTAAAGACACAATACAAAACTAGTGTTTTGCTATGTGTGGAGTGGAGTACACACATGCTATGAAGAAACATGGAAATGTAGGCTTGGAAATTACATTCAATTTAATTGAATATGAACT